>NC_045960.1:79590917-79703119 GCF_010909765.2 Amblyraja radiata | reverse complement strand
CGGCTGCTGGTTAGCAGCCGCTCCCCAAGAGGCTCCTCCTCCATGAGATGCGTACCCGCCCCTCTACTCTACTCTCTAGCCACACCAATGACTGCACCTCCACAGGCATCTCTGTCAAGCTTCTCAAGTTTGCGGATGACACAACCCTGATTGGACTGATCCAGGATGGGATCTCTGTACTCTTTTCAGTTTGATATCTTTCTTATAACATGGTGCCCAGAACTGAACATTCTAAATGCGGTATCACCAACGTCTTACATAACTGTAACATGCCCTCCCAACTTCTATACTCAATACTCTGACTGATGAAGGCCAAAGTGCCACAATAATTTTTGACCACCTGATATACCTGCGACTCGACATTCAAGGAACCATGCAACCATCAACCATTCCTCTGCCCACCTGGCTAATTGATCCAGATCCTGCTGCAATCTTTCACAACCATCTTCACTATTTGCAAATCCACTCACTTCTGTATCATCAGCAAACTTGCTAATCTTGCCCTGTTCTGTGACGTTTCACAGAGTGCTGGAGTAACTCAGCGGGTCAGGCTGAGTATAGAAGTTGTGAGGTCATGTTGCAGTTGCATAAGAAGTTGGTGAGGCCTCATTCAGAGTATTGTATTCAGTTCTGGGCACCATGTTGTAGGAAAGATGTCATCAAACTGGAAAGAGTACAGTGAAGATTTACGAGGATGTTGCCAGGTCTGGAGGGCCAGCGCTATAGGGAGAGGTTGAGTAGACTGGGGCTCTATTTCATGGAGCACAGGAGGATGAGGGATGATCTAATGGAGGTGAATAAAATCATGATTTGAATAGATATGGTTGAGTCTTTTGCCCAGAGTAGGTGAATCGAGGAGCATAGGACATAAGTTGAATGGCAAAAGATTTAATAGGAATCTGAGGGGTATATTTTTCACACAAAGGGTGGTCAGTGTATGGAGGAGGTAGGTGAGGCAGGGACTATCGCAAAATTTAAGAAACAGTTAGACGGGTACATGGATAGAACAGGTTCGGAGGGATATGGATCAAACGTGGGCAGTTGGGACTAGTGTAGATGGGACATGCTGGGCCGAAGGGCCTGTTTCCACACTGTATCACTCTATGACTCTATCTATCTTTCCCTCTCAAACCCATTCTCCTGCCTTCTCCCCATTACCTCTGACACCCGTATCAATCAAAAATCTATCAATCTCCTCCTGAAAATGTCCATTGACTTGACCGCCACAGGCAATGAATTCTACAGTTCACCACCATCTGACTTAAGAAATTCCTGCTCATCTCCTTCCTAAAGGAATGTCTTTTAATTCTGAGGTTGTGGCCACTGGTCCTAGACTCTCCTACTAGTGGAAACATCCTCTCCACATCCACTCCATCCAGGTTTTACCAGGCTGGGACAGACGGCAACAGCTTCACACCATGTCCCAAAGCTTGTGTCCTGTCCTGCATCACCCAAGGCAGCAGAGACGTTATAGGAGAGGGCAAGCACCGTAACAAAGTAGCTCATGATGGTTTGGGTAACATTCAGGAATGTCTATGCATGTCACATCATGAATATTACTGAAGGGTCTTTACCTGAAATATAATCTATACCTTTGCTCCAGAGATGCTGCCTGACCTACTGAGTTATTCCAGCACTCTGTGACATGTCACCTATCCATGTTCTCCAGAGATGCTGCCTGACCCACTGAGTTACTCCAGCACTCTATGTGACGTCGCCTATTCATATTCTCCGCAGATGCTGCCTGACCCACTGAGTTACTCCCGCACTTTGTGTCTATTTTCCCTTTACCCATCTGCTCAAGCCCACTCTCCCCCCTCCTTTCGTATGTTCCTTTCCACCCATAAACCTTTCTCGGCCTTTACATTTCACTCCTCTTTCAAATCTGCTCTACTTATCAACATGCATTTTTCTTCTTAACTTTTTAGTCATAGAATGAAACAGTGTGGAAACAGGCCCTTCAGCCCAACTTGCCCACACCGACCAACATGTCCCATGTAAACTAATCCTACTCACACGTGTTTGACCCATATCCATGTAAATATATCCTATCCATGTACGTGTCCAAATGTCTCTTAAACAGTAGTATAGTCCCAGCCTTAACTACCTCCTCTAGCAGCTTGTTCCATACACCCACCACCCTTTGTGTGAAAAAGCTACCTCTCAGATTCCTGTTAATTTCTGAAATATTGGTCATAAATTTGATGCAAAAATGCTCCAAAATAAAGCTCAGAATGCATCAGAGAGCATCTAAAACCCCTGAGCATCCAGGGCCCTTAAGTGGGCCCTGGACCCCGACATCGAGGGACTTCACGTTTCGCGCTTGTGACGTGCGCAGCGCGCACATTATTTCACATTAATTTTTTTGTAATCCTGTCATGCCACCCACCTTTTTGAAAAGCTTCATACGGGCCTGGGAATTGTTCTGATGGTGAGGCATTTCAAAAGCACATGGAGCATAACATGGATAATAATCACAATAATAACCAAGGGCTATTTTATAGCAAGCAACAATGAGAGCCCGATAAAATGCCAGTCTTAGTTTATTTCATTTTTGAGACATTGCCCCTCAAGGGAAATTGATGTTTTTTCAAACGAGTATTGGATTGTCAGTTGAGGGAAAATAATTTCCAGATCATCAGCAAAGGACAGGGGTAATAAAATCAACAGGATTCCTCCCCAATGCCAACATGGGTTCAATGGTTGGAATGGTCTCTTTTGGTATTGTAATGGTTTTATGATTCCATGGCTTAAGCTTTAAAGAGTATCTGCAGAGGTTGGACAATTCTCAGCTGTTTTAAGTCCTTGAGTTGTCCCCATGTGCCCATTTTGTGTCTTGAGATCTAAATTGTAATTTAAGTGAGGGCCATATTGGTGACTGGTTCATGCCTCCAGACCATAGTCTCTGCTGGCACTGTGGGCGCATTGCCAAAATCGTGCCCACTTTGGGACCTATTTGTAAATCTGTCCCAAATAAAAAATTAAGCATTTAAATGAAAGTTTAAGATTAGTTTTGTTCAAGTTGAGAGATACAACATGGAAACAGATCCCTTCAGCACACCGGGTCCATGCCAACCAATGATCGCCTGTACACTAATTCTATCCCATACACCAGGGACAATGTACAGAAACTAATTATCCTATAAACCCGCACGTCTTTGGAGTGTGGGAGGAAACCGGAGCACCCGGAGAAAACACACGTGATCGTAGGGAGAACATAGAAATTCCGTACAGATAGCAACCGAGATCAGGATTGAAAGCGGGTCTTTGGCGCTGTAAGGCCGCAACTCTATCGTTGTGCCACTGTGCCACCCATATATACATCCTGTGGGTGAATTCCATCATTTTCATTTACTCCCTTGATGGCCATCAGTATTACCTTTATCAATGTAAGTTGATGATTTATTTACATGAAAGCTCTCCTTTTATTAGGTGACTGCCTAATCACTCCACAACTTCTAATTATAGATTTCCTGCATGATACATTCACTTCCTTTGAAAGTGAAAGAGCAGGATATTCTACATTTTTCTTCACAGTGGGAAACATGAAAGACAAAAGAGGCTTTAATCTGATTGTACCATAAAAAAATAAAGGAAAATCTTGACATAATTTTGTAGCCAGCAGAAACAGAAGCAAATTGTTAGCAACACTGATTAGGGAGTTTAATGAAAGCCAGGATGATCACAGTACTGTGACAACAATGGCCTTGCAGCTTGGAGTAATGACTGATGCTGCTAGTATTTGGAAGGCAATTTAATAACTAAATGTTCATGGCAGCTTACCCAATACTACATCAACCTCAGTTGTTTATTTATGCAACTTTATTCCATTCCAATGTCATCATTTTTTAAAAATATCATCAGCATACAATGCATCAAGAAAGTATTCCAAAGAAAAAGAGAATTTCATCAATTAAAATAATAAATGTTTGACAGGTTTTTCTGGCATTCAAAAGCACAATTGATGAAGAATCTCAGAAGAGAGGGACCCAAATGATTTAAGATTATGAAATTATAATTATTTTGCATTCCACTGTGATCATTCACTGATGAACAACTTACTGAGCCAATTGCCTGAACCCAATGTAAAATATTTTGGTCACATGATGTCATTAAATTGCACAATTTAATAAGATTCCTGTAGATTGCTTTAATATACAGAATGGGTGTTCTTGCAGCTAATATGGGGTTAATGAATAATAGGCATATGTGCAAGGCGACATTATGCAATTGCAAGATGTGAGAAAGAAAGTTGATGAAGGTTGATTATATAGCAAGGCCATAAACATCTACCCCACACTGGGCTGCTGTCTGCATTTAAGTGCACTTTGCAGCCACTTAGATGTTTTGCCAGATTAAATCAAATGGGATGAGTCATCTACATCTTCTTCCTGGGTATGGTCAATAGTCAACGCACTTGCTACAATATCAAACAGGATTTTAGGTCTCTCTGTTGTAGATAAATCAACATACAATGCATCCATCCACCATATTGTGCAGAGAATCCAGTGGCCTCTGATGACTGAAGAAAGTAATATAGCATCAATCCTCTTGCAGATTCACATCTCATTTCAAGCCCATTGAAGTGAGGCTAGATTTGCTTTCGTCTCATGATATTACCAACTCTAAATTTTACTCAAGTACTGCAAATGCGGCATCAGTTTTGTGGCTCCACTTGCATAATTGTTGTCAGCAAACAGGTGTTACAACATTCATCCATCCACCGTTATGAATGTTTTCTGTGGCTACTTAAGGAATGATTGAAACAGTTTGTCCTTCATTTGTAATGTTTGGATTTTCACAGCTGGTTGACATGTGGATGAAGATCCTGTGAGGACAGCAGATGAATTGCAACAGCACTTACAATGACCTGAAAGAGGCATAAACCAATCTGCATCAAGAGTACGGGAAATGAGAGAAATGTACTGACTCGGCACCGACACGACAGAAAACACAGCCGGTTCTGCAGGGGAAGTGCTCCATATGGTACAAACATTCCATGTGGATGCTAAGGACATGTGTGTTACAGCTTTGGCATCTTCCCAGTGTCTATATTTGTGTTTATGGCGAGACTGTGGTTTCCATAAGAAGACAGAGGTGAACCCTGCGTCACCTTTTAGGGCTACACAGTGGTGCAGCAGTAGAGTTTCTGCCTAGTGCCAGAGTCCCGGGTTAGATCCTGACTATGGGTGCTGTCTGCCGAGTTTGTACGTTCTCACTATAACCACGTGAGTTTCCTCTGGATGCTCTGATTTCCTCCCACACTCCAAAGAGTGTACAGGTTTGTAGGTTAGTTGGCTTCTGTAAATTGTAAATTGTCCCTAGTGTATAGAATTGTGCTAGTGCACAGGGCGATCAGTGGTCAGCATGGAAACGGTGGGCTGAAGGCCCTGTTTCCACGCTGTATCTCTAAATTAAAGTCTCAAGTCTTTTGGCTGATGAGCAGAGTTACAAGTTAGAAAATTTTACTGGAAATTAGCTCAAGGAGATTTTAATTCCCAGGACTCATTCATTTCAAAAATACTGATCCACACATAATTTGCCAGGAAGGCCATAAATTTAGTTGCATGGACTGACTTTCACCAGACCCTAGGATTGTCGGAGAGACAATGTAAGAATGGAAGGTCCAATGCTTTCCTCATAGTATCTGGAGAAATACTTTGTCTAAGCCTGGATCCAATAAGGAAATTATTTTTGTAGATCTACTTTGCCCCAAAGTTTCATCATTTATGGCTTTGCATGGCAGAAAACTCACTACTGCTCCTCACACAAAGCAACTACTTAAAACAGTAGGTAGACCCAAAATGCTGGAGTAACTCAGCGGGACAGGCAGCATCTTTGGAGAGAAGGAATGGGTGATGTTTCAGATCGAGACCCTTCTTCAGACATAGTTTATACATAGTCAAAACTGTACATGGATCCATGTACACGGTGTCAGTTTTGTTTGAGGATCCTGTCCACTGAGAAATGTAGGTGAAAATTGTTTCTGTCAGCTCACATACTGAATGACTTGAGAAACATTAACTGTCCATCTGCTCCTTTTGCATTGGGCAAGTTGGATTAATATCACCCCACAATCATTAGTTAGTGAGGTAATTTGCCCATCTATTGCCATTCCTTTCTAATCTGTCCAGGCAATTGTACTTTTCCTGAGTTCCTCTCTCCCTGCCAATCCCCAATTTACAGTTACTTCTGGGATGTTACATATTCTCTGTAGGGAAGACTAATGCAAAATGCCAGCTAAATGTATCTGCCATCTTGTTTCCAGTTATGAATTCCTCTGGTTTACTTTCCATGGGATAGCCCACTTTATTAATTATCTCTTTTTAAAAAATATTTACAGAAACCTTTAACATTCCAGAAGCAGTATTCCATAACTGACTGTTTTTAAAATTCTGACTAGAATGTTAAAACTTGTACTCCAATTTGTCTTTCTTAATATTAAAAATCATTTCATGGCTTTTTTAAAATCTTCTATCCTATCTTCTGACCTGACTTCACTCTTGCACAACAATGTGGTTTTCTGTTCTTTGTTAGCAATTGACGGTGGGTCCTCCGCTTGGAATTTTTATTTCTAATTGGAATGTATCTGCATATTCTGAAAGATCCCCTATATATATGCCATTGCATCCCAACTGATTGATCCCTTAACCATTTTGCAATTCAATTTAACCAGATTAGTTTTCACATCCTCATAGATCCCCATACTTAAATTTAAACATCTAGTCGAGGAACATTTGAGAATCCACTTACTTTGTTAATCCCCTTCTAAATTAAGAGTTTGCTGACATTGGTCGTTAGGCCTGCATGTTGTGAGTTGCATCGTCTTGTCCTAATTTCGCAAGTCAAAGTGATTTTCTCGACTGACCTCCACTATATATTTACCCACCCTTTCAAGATCACTTGTCAGTCTTTGGTTTCAAAGCTGAAGAGCTACAGTATTTCTCCAGTCTTTCCTGGTAGCCAAAACCTCTAAGGCAGGAAAAATCTGCTATGTGACTCATGTTTGCACCTCCTCCAATGCTTAAATTCTCAGGGCCCAGAACTGCTCACACCTTGGTGAGGTCTGACCAGAACTCTGTACAGTTTAACGTGAGATAGACACAAAAATGCTGGACTAACTCAGCGGGACAGGCAGCATCTCTGGATAGAAGGAATGGGTGACGTTTCGGAAATGTCACCCATTCCTTCTATTCAGAGATGCTGCCTGTCCCACTGAGTTACTCCAGCATTTTGTGTCTATCTTCTGTTTATACCAGCATCTGCAGTTCCTTCCTAGAACAGTTTAACCTGAGCTTCCTCTGTCTTCCACTTAACTATTTTGTCAATGCAGTTGCACATTGCAGTGCATTGGTTGAACATTCCAACACCAAGCCTGCTGACATTTCTTGACGTTTATCAATATTATTGTAGCACTGTTCATGAAGAACGTGAACAGTGTTCTCCATGAACACCCTTCCCACTAGCCAGTGGTAAGTTTCATCAGCTATGCTTCTGGTCACCTCATATTTTGCCTGCCTCATTTCGTATTTTCTTTATTTGCCTTCTTAGATCCCAAATGTCGGCCCCACCACTAGCTCTTAGGTTTGCCATCTTCTGCATATATGACTTTGCTTTAAATTTCTGTTCTCTTCACTGTTGTAAACTGGAAAAAATAGTGATCATTACCACTTAGCATGTACCCTCAAACCAATGTAATGTCTCTAACTCTCTGGGTCTCATTTAGTTTTTAGTTTTAGTTTTGGAGATACGACACGGAAACAAGCACTTCAGCCCACTGAGTCCACGCCGACCAGCGGTCACTAATACATTACTTCTATCCTACACACCAGGGACAATTTACAGAAGCCAATTAACCTACAAGCCTGCACATCTTTGGAATGTGGGAGATTCGTACTGGAGTTGGGCGTTTCAATGCCAGCGTGTGGAGATGGGGACTCCGCCAGAGCCCAGCCTGTGAATGCGGAGCAGAACAACAGACAGCCAACCATGTCATCTCTGGGTGCCCGCTCTACCACCCACCAAATGGAGCTCAGGGCCTGGCAGACATTGACGCAGAGACAACAACCTGGTAGCTCAACACCCGTCTTGAGATCTAACTATTCCTTTGGTTTATGTTTCAATCGCAAGAAGAAGAAGGGAGCAAATCAGAGCATTCAGAGAAAACCCATGCAGTCACAGGAGAACGTACAAGCTAGGTACAGACAACACCTGTGGTCAGGATCAAACATGGGTCTCTGGCGCTGTAAGGTAGGAACTATACCGCTGTGCCACTGTGCCGCCCAGGATTTGTTGCTCTGTATTTGGATACTGACAACATATTTCATGGAATCTTCCTAAAGTCGAATGACTGCCTTAACTCTAGCACAAGCAATAATAATGTCATCTAGATTTTAGACTTTAGAGATACAGCGAGGAAACAGGCCCTTCGGCCCACTGAGTCCCCGTCGACTTCCAATCACCTCATACACTAACACTATTTGACACAATAGGGACAATTTACAATTTTACCGAAGCCAATTAACCTACAAACCTGTATGTCCTTGGAGTGTGGAAGGAAACTAGCGCATTAGGAGAAAACCCATGAGGTCACAGGGAGAAAGTAAAACTCCGTAGAGACAGCACCCGTAGTCAAGAACGCACCCGGGTCTCTGGCGCTGTAAAGCAGTAGCTCTACTGCTGCGCTATCGTACTGCCCTTGGCACTCATTTTGAATGACTTTAGTTTGGAAGGACCTTGTAATTCAGTTCAAGTATACAAGCCTGGATTTTGCCAATTTAGACTAAGATTATCTTATTCACATCCACGAGTGGGAACTTGCTGGAAAAAGTTAGCCAGGCCCTAAGCCATGAGATCTCATTTGGCAGCAGGTCCTTTCATAAACAAGACTCGTCAATGTGGGAGAACTGCTTCTGCCAGCTCTAACCGTTCATAGTTTCCTCGCGTAGGTCTTTTTGGGTAATTGTTGGGGAACTGCTGCATCTTTGTATTTCCATGATAGTTTCCATGAGGAATCAGAGCGTGACTGGTGGAACACAGTCAAACATCTGACAGCAAGCACTGGACTTCCAGTTTCGTGGAAGCTTTTGTGGAAATTCTGAACATGCTGGTATTAATGCAGGGAAATCCTAGCAGTTCATCAGAGAACCTCTGACAACACTTTGTACAATCCAACCCATTGGCTTGGGCCAGGTTCAATTTGTTTTACAGCATACTGCTTATGGCTCTGTGAATACTTTGAGGAACTAATCCTTTAAAACTGAAGTTTATTCCTCATGACCTGAAGGAGACAATGAATTTGGTGCTCCTCACAATCTAATGTGTGCTCACTGCACTGTTGATTGGCTTTTTGCCACAGGAAAGTGAGCAGTGGCCGCTAATTCAAGCTAACTGCACGATTTATAGGCAGTTAGTACTTTTTAAGGGGGAAGGTGTATAGAGGTAATGATTACAATCTCACAGCTATGGTTAAAGGCAGTGAGTGCAATTTAAATATCACATCCGAACAATCGCTCCAATACATTCCGACACATTGCAGAACACAGAAAAGTAATCTAATATCTGGTTTTAGTTTAGTTTAGTTTAGTTTAGTTTAGTTTAGAGATACAGAATGGAAACAGGCCCTTCGGCCCACTGAGTCTGCACCAACCTTTACACAAACAGTATCCTACACCCTAGGGACAATTTACAATTTTACCGTAGCCAAATAATCTACAAACCTGTATGTCTTTGGGGTGCTGGAGGAAACCAGAGCACCTGAAGAAAGCCCACGCTGGAAGCTCAAACTACTGCAATCATGCCTTTGGATATTGATGTTTAGAAAAACCTGAAAGATATTAACAACAACCCAGTAATTTGCAATCTGCCACTTTTAACCTTGCGGTGGCCATGCTGAGGGGAGTGGGCATTGCAATTTTCTGCATCGCATTTAGATCAATAGTCAAATTCTGGAAGCAGAATACAATGCACAGATACTGCTAAATTTAATATTTAGCTGTAGATATGGACAGACAGTGAATTTCTGTCTTGTGTTGCATTGTGAGGAGTTGGGAGAGGGATATTCCCAGCCATCTGCTGACCACTGTCATCTGAAGAATACATTACCAAAGAGAAAGAAAGTATGCTGGTTCTGCTTGTTTATATACTTGTTGACCTGCTTTTATCTTCAAGTGACCCAGTAAAGGAATTCCCAAATTAGTCATAAGGCTATTTAAATTATGCAAAATCAAGTCTTTCCCAGGATGGAGTGTACAGTTTATCATTTTAATGGTCAAATGAGCAGCTCTGGCATGCTTGGTAGTTTCAGCATCAGGTGAAGCGGCCTCTCCTATGACGCAAATTAGCATGTTGCTAGGCAACAACAGCGTTTCCTTTTTAAAAAAAGTATTCCTATGTTTCTGGTTAGTGGAGATGATCAAGTTTTTAAATATTAAGAGAAGGACTGGTTAGGTGCCGGAGTTACTGGAAATTTAAATTCTCCAGCTACCGTGATAGGATTTGAACTCATGTCTTCAAGTCAATAATCCAGGTCTTTGGACTGTATTTTATCTCTGGAGATCAAGGTGAAAGGCAAGATGGCTGTGTATGCTACTCAACCGTCTGCACCAAAGATCTGGACATTTAAAAATAAAAAATACTTGAATTTACCATGGTGGCCATGAATCTATCAGATATTTGTAAAAATCCATCGTGTTCCTTACTCCCCAGTAAAAATATGTGTCACCCTTATTCAGTGTGGATGATAAGTGTCCACAATCTTATTGAAACATATAAGATTATTAAGGGTTTGGACCCGCTAGAGGCAGGAAACATGTTCCCGATGTTGGGGGAGTCCAGAACCAAGGGCCACAGTTTAAATATAAGGGGTAAGCCATTTAGAACGAAGATGAGGAAACACTTTTTCACATAGGGAATAGAATAGAATAGAATGCCTTTTATTGTCCGTAGCATTTTCTACAGTCTTACATTACAAAAAACCCAAGACCCACACTTAACATAGTTTACACAAACATCCATCACAGTGGATCTCCAACACCTCCTCACTGTGATGGAAGGCAAAAGTCTTATCTCTTTCCTTTGTTCTTCTCCCGCGGTCCAGCAATCCAACTGCAGCATTGAGGCGAGCTGGGGCTCCCGATGTTAAAGCCCCCGGCGGGCGATGGTAAGTCCCGTGGCCGTTTAATGTTAGGTCCCGCTCCGAGTCCTTTAAACCCCGCAATTCCAGCGGGAGAAGTTGCCGTTGCAGGACCTGCGAGCTCCCGATCTTCCTGTTCACCGGGCCTGCGACCGGAGCCTCCGAAGCTCCGAAGTCGGGTCACAGCTTTCCCCGTTCCGAAGACGGCCAGCTCTGTGATGTGAGGTCCACAGGCACTGCGACTGGAATCCTCAGGTTGGTCCCGGCTGGAGGCCGCCGCCGGCTTAACGATGTTAGGCCCAACGACATCGGAGACCCGACAGGGAAAAAGTCGGGTCCCCGTACAGGGAAGAGATTAACGGTTCCCCCCCCCCCCCCAATCCCTCACATTTACACAGCTAAAGAAAATAATAAAAACTAGAGTCGAGACATACATTTAACAAGACAAAAAATTTAAAAAAGGCAGACAGACTGTATTGAGCCACTGAGCCAGTTGTGAGTCTGTGGAATTCTCTGCCTCAGAGGGCGGTGGAGGCCGGTTCTATGAATACTTTCAAGAGGGAGCTAGATAGGGCTCTTAAAGATAGCGGAGTCAGGGGATATGGGAAAAGTCAGGAACAGGGTACGGATTGTGGATGATCAGCCATGATCTCATTGAATGGCGGTGCTGGCCCGAAGGGCCAAATGGCCTACTCCTGCAACTATTGTCTATGGTCTATTGTCATCAATGTGGTTGATTCTTAACAGGCCTCTCTGAGTGCACAGGGGCAATCAGCGGGACTGACCATAGTCATAGACCATAGAATGGGCAAGTAGAAACAATCTTCTAGAAATGTGCGGAATATTTTGAGTACCAGAACTACACACAAGACTCCAAATGTGGCCTAACCAAAGTTTTATAAAGCATCAACATGACTTCCTGATTCTTATACGCAATGCCTTGACTGATTAAGGCAAGCATATCATGTGCCTTCTTTACCACTCCATCCAGCCACTTTCAGGGAGCTGTGGAAGTGGACCTCAATAGTCCTCTGTCCATCAATGGTGTTAAGGGTCATGCTATTAACTGTATACTTCCCCCTTACATTTGACCGATCAAAGTGTAACACCTCACACCTGTTCGAATTAAACGCCATCTGCCATTTCTCAGTCCATATCTGTTACTGATCTAAATCCTGCAGTATCTTTTGACCGCCTTTCTCGCTGTCTGCAACTCCACCAATTTTAACATTGCCCACAAACCTACTAACCAATCCATTTCCATTTCCTTCAGACATGAGCCTGAATAAGGGTCCCGACCTGAAAAGTCACCCATCCTTTTTTCCCCAGGGATGCCGCCTGACCCACTTTGTGTCCATCTTCGGTATATACCAGCATCTGCAGTTCCTTTCTATACATTTAATTGTTTATATCACAAATAACGGAGATCGCAGCACAGATCCCCATTGAACACCACTGCTCACAGACCTCCAGCCAGAATAATACACTTCCATCAATACCCATGGGGAAGCTAGTTCTGAATCCAAACTACCATGTCACTGTGGATCCCATGTATTTCAACCTATTGGATCAATCTACCATGAGGAACTTTATCAAATGCTTTACTAAAATCCATGTTGACACCATTCACTGGCCTGCCCTCATCAGTCACCTCCTCAGAAAAATCAATCAAGTTAGTAAGGCATGAGCTGACTGTCCCTAAATATCACATTCACTTCCAAATGCAGGTACGTCTCTCCAGTAGCTTTCCAGCCACAGACATGAAGATCACTGGCCTATATTTTCTTGGATTATCTCTGCTTCACTCTCATTTAATCTGGATTTAGGAATAATCGCCCAGATATTTTGAAGGCTATATTTTTCAGTATGATAATAGATTAACTCAGTACTTGGCCATCTAATAGATATCCCACTATTCCTCTCATCTAGTTTCCTACTTATAGTGGAGGCAGGAACCAGATATTGTGCTCATACTGCAGTTGGTCCTTCCACCTCAGGAGTGAAGTTCAGCCATCGCGTGATGAAGTGTGTGCAAAAATACACCACCTTAAATAAAAATAACTTCATGACACCCAATTAAAGAATGAAAATTGCTGCATTCTTCATCGAAACTGTACCGTGCTGTCAATTTAGATTTTTTTGGCTTGCATTTGAGAGGCTTTATTTTAAGATGGCCTTTTAACCATTAAATCCTTTCTGATTTTATTTGCCTTAACGGACTCTCATGGAGCACAACCGACAGGAAGAATGGATGATTTCCATTTATCCATTTAATTTGAATATTTTCACATTAGTTATAAAACAAGTGGGGAGAACTGGGTGGTGTGGAAGGTCCGGTGGTGAATCTTTCAGGAAAGCATCCAACTGGAGTTGGCAACCCTAACCCATTAAAAAAAACTTTAAAGAAGCTAATCAGCCTTGAGTTGCATTTTGAATTCTTTTGTGTCAATTGAGTCAATGATCATATTGTAACAATTAGCAAACTACCTTTGCAAGTCTGAATCTCGGCAAGTCGTTTTAAGATAAGTGCATAATTACTGCATCTCAAGTGAACTGCATGCCAGTTTTGAACATATGCCTTGACACAAACAGGAATTAGTGCTCAGCAAGTTTGGAGCTTAATCCTATTTATATTTAAAGACACATCACTTTATAAAATCCATCTTTACTAAAAGCTTTTATCATTTATTTATGCGTGCAATGTAACAGCATATATACATTGTAGCTAATATTGTGCATATGGAGTAGAAGGGTAGTGTAGAAGCATTGTCAATGCAAATGAGGCCCAAGTCATTCATGCAATCTAACAATGGTACATCAAATACAATATGTGGGGTATCCTGTGGAGGATCACAAGGAACTAGAATAGCAGCCAAGAGTACAATAGCTGTACAAGAGGTTTTACTGGTTGCATCCTCACTACTGTCATTTTGGTTGTCAAAGGCTAAAGTATAGTCAGAAATATTAATAACAGGTGAGGGACAAACTGAAGTAAAAGTAAAAAGGTGCAGCTTTTTAATTCTTTTCAGCATCCTTCAAATAGTTGGTACAAATGGGTACACAGGAACTAAAACTCAGTTCAATAATTTCAGTTAGAAAATGGTTATTCACTAAGTTAAATCACTTTTGTGGATTTGATAACCTCATGTTATTGAGGCATAATTGGATTCTTTATGTATGGTTTAAGCCATATGCCTAGGTAACACAATAACACAGTCACAAGGAATTGCAGATACTAATTACAGAAAAAAAACCCTGAAAATGCTGGAGTAACCAGGCAAGCCAGGCAGCATCTCTGAAGGACATGAATAGTTCTCAGTCTGAAGAAGGGTCCTGAGCAAAATGCTGCTTGAAGTTATGGGCCTGTCCCACTTAGGCGACTTTTTAGACGACTGCAGGAGACTATGCAGTCGCCACATGGTCGCCACATGTTCGCGGGTGGTTGCCGGGGAGTCGCCTTCATGGTCGTGAGGAGTTCCCACATTCTGGAACTAGTCGCGGCCTCATTATGGTCGGCGCATATTTTTTTCAAGGTTGAAAAATTAGCGACGACCAGAATGAAGCCGCCATGGAGAGTAGCGAGAATTCTCGTGCCATAAGTGGGTCGCCAGGAGGTCCTAGTGGGTTGCCAGAAGGTTCTCGTAGGTTGCAGCCGGTGAATTTCATTGGCTCATTGGGAAAAAAACATAAGCTGTAGTTTTCAGAACCAAGGATAACCGACTGGTAATGTTAAATGTCCGCCGAGCTTCACAGCCGTGTATCTCTGGCTCCTTAAAAGTTGTCTCCATTCCTTCTCCCCCCCCTCCCCTCTTTTAAAGGAATTACCGTACTTTAGCCGTCTTAATGATAGCGTCAACCTTCCTGTTCACCACGGTGTGTGTCTGTATCACCTTGGATTTGCACTGTATGAATTTCACTCAGACATCGCTCCCCCGCTTGCCCTGTCCCCCGCCTGCATAACGGGCTGGTGAAGGAAGCAATATGTGTGTGTGTGTTTCACTCTGACAATCGCCGTTCCAGTTGCCGGTTTTTCAGGTGACTGCTGGCAACCTGACAGTCGCCTGAAAAATTGCCCAAGTGGGACAGGCCCATAACTCCAGCATTTTATGTTTATTTTTAGCACACTAACATGAGGCATGGCAGAGAAAAAGGCAAGCTATCTTTCCATTGACCTAAGGTGTGATACTATTATAATGCTCCACTGGATATTTAGTCCCGCTGGCTTCCTTTTTCTTGAAACTTTGGGTGATTCTTTTTATACAGGTAGTACTTTTTAAGGGTGCTCCAAGAACATTGGAAGGCTATCTACTTTAAAAGATAAGGACTTGCTGTGAAGTGAACCCTAACTCTATGTATTATCATTTCATGGTCTATCAGGTCAACTTCTTATGGTATTTACAATAATCAGAATTGTAGGCTATCGAAGTATTTTGTTACGCACTATCTGCAATACGCGTTTTGCTCATATTAACCTGAATTGCATTGTAAGTGTTGGGAGATCTTGTGAGGAAAGCTGGTGTATTAATTCCCTTTTTAGCAACAGTGATAGATCATTCTCCATTCTAACACTTGAGCATATGGAGCTGTTCCATTGAAACATTCATTAGTGGCACCATATGCTGGGACACAATTATTTTTAAGCAGCTTTCATACATGAAAATTACCTGGAGTAAAATATTTGAGTTGCAAATATGATTGTGCCAATGGGAAATATAATAAGAATAAAATGACACAGTTCCTCTGTTTCATAAATAGGCTTTACAGGCAAGAAACTACGCTCAATAAAAGCTGTTATCTCGATGCTAAAAGTGCCATCAGTAGACCAAAATGGCACGATACCCCCTCTCCCCACACACACACATTTGCACTAGTGACATGAGAAGTACTGACACATATTGGAAGAGTCATTAGGAGATACAGAGCTAACAAGGTTTGCAGAGTAAGCAGATTGTAGTGTTCATCTGCAAACATTAATGTTTTGGAAATCTATGTTCCAGTTTAAGCCTCCATCTTCATATGCTGCTGAATATGTATTAGGCAAGGTCTATAATATCTGAACTCTCTGGGAGACATCATTCTTTCTATTTTATTTTAAAGTTATTCCACCTGGAATATCTTCCATCAATCACAGCATTTCACCAGTGTTTCACACCTACCACCTTAGTCTTCAGGCCATAAATGGGAAGCCCACTCGCAATATCTGAACTTTAAAAACAAAATACACCGCCAAATGACAACAAGAATTTGGGGAGATCCAACATAAATTCTGGGCAAGCATCCTTACACCCTTCAAATAGAGATGTCTGTGCTGCATACAGTTCAGGCCATGCATAGGTCAGGTGGAGAGTATAGCTGTGTTTTTATACCAACAATTGAATTGAAGACGTGTGAAAAGTACAGTCCGGGATAATAATGATTTTATATCAGAGTCACGTGAGTGACTACGTGAAGAGCCCGCCAGTCCGCATGCGCGTCAATACGTCAAACGCATGGCGCATGGACTGGCTGGGGGGAACATCAGTCTCCCCAGCGGTAAGTTTAAAAACCTCTCAGGCAAGTGCAAATCTGCACAGGGAGTGTTTGGTGTACTTTAATTCCGACGAGTCTCTAGATTGTTACTATGGAAAAGCCTAGGACTAAACCAAGAAGGGCCGCTGTAAAACCGGCAGCAGAAGACCGCGGCAGTGCAGGAAGCCGACGGCCGTCCATTTCTACCTCAGAGTCGCTGGCAGCTCCGGTCTGCACAGCTAGCTCTGAATTGGCTCCTAAAGGGAGCAGCTTGGAACCCCGAAGGGGGGAAAAGCCAAAGCTAAATCAATGAGACAAGTCCTGTCGGACGATTCAGGCCAGGAAAATACTGTTCCCACATCTATGACGGATGTGTTTGGCCATTTGTCTCAGATGGAGCATCTAATGGAGAAGATGCTGGCACATAATATGCTCCGTGCTACGGAGGCATACTCAGGCAGTTCAACTCAAACGCCTGTGGCAACTCCTGGTTCAGGGTTGCTACATTCCTCCCACTCGGACGAGGGGGTGTCAGAGATCAGTATGAAGCTGACTCAGAATATGAATATGTGCCTATCCCATGGTGTAATGCATGATGTGCGTCAATCGCATAAGGCAGAGTTACCTGCTCTTGCCTCCAGATTTGCTGTTCCTTTGGGGACGAGCAAGCCACTTCAAGGGGAGTTGGTCAGCAGCATCAGCTACCTCACATCCCACCAGATGAAGGAAGCGACTATGGTGGAAATGGCTGCGAGATATCCCAGTCCGGAAAATTGCAGGACTTTGAATGTGCCCATAGTTAACGCCACCATTTGTGAAAATATTGGGTCCAATACGAGATCCAGAGAACTGAAGCTACAACGGATCCTAAGGCTATTGTCCGCAGGTATCACGGCCTTTGCTAGGTCTGTTGATGAGGTTCAGCTGTCGGAAGTTCAGCAGGATGCAATGGCACTGCTGTGCAATGCTCATTTTGAGATCAACTGCTTCCGAAAAGACGCCATCAGGCCAGAATTGAATCCCAAGTTCGCACATTTATGCAGGGCCAGCAATATTCAGCCTCCTAAATTCCTCTTCGGAGAAGTTTTGAGCAAGCAGGTCAAGGACTTGCATGAGGAATTAAAAGCTACTGGCATGATCAAGGCAAGACTCCCCATCACCCCTACACCTCAACCAGCAAGAAGCAGTTCTCTGAGGCTGGTGGGAATTTACAAAGTCCATTGTCCCCACACCCACATTCACACTCATTGCACAGCCAGCAATGAACCAGTGTGGGCTCCACCTTTCTTGAGTCATTGATGCCAGCTGTGAATTTGTTCTCTACCTCTTCATACCTCTAGTTTCCTTCTCCATATAACCATATAACCATAACAATTACAGCACGGAAACAGGCCATCTCGGCCCTACAAGTCCGCGCCGAACAATTTTTTTCCCTTAGTCCCACCTGCCTGCACTCATACCATAACCCTCCATTCCCTTCTCATCCATATGCCTATCCAATTTATTCTTAAATGATACCAACGAACCTGCCGCCACCACTTCCACTGGAAGCTCACTCCACACCGCTACCACTCTCTGAGTAAAGAAGTTCCCCCTCATGTTACCCCTAAACTTCTGTCCCTTAATTCTGAAGTCATGTCCTCTTGTTTGAATCTTCCCTATTCTCAAAGGGAAAAGCTTGATCACATCAACTCTGTCTATCCCTCTCATCATTTTAAAGACCTCTATCAAGTCCCCCCTTAACCTTCTGCGCTCCAGAGAATAAAGACCTAACTTATTCAACCTATCTCTGTAACTTAGTTGTTGAAACCCAGGCAACATTCTAGTAAATCTCCTCTGTACTCTCTCTATTTTGTTGACATCCTTCCTATAATTGGGCGACCAAAATTGTACACCATACTCCAGATTTGGTCTCACCAATGCCTTGTACAATTTTAACATTACATCCCAGCTTCTATACTCAATGCTCTGATTTATAAAGGCTAGCATACCAAAAGCTTTCTTTACCACCCTATCTATATGAGATTCCACCTTCAAGGAACTATGCACGGTTATTCCCAGATCCCTCTGTTCAACTGTATTCTTCAATTCCCTACCATTTATCATGTACGTCCTATTTTGATTTGTCCTGCCAAGGTGTAACCCCTGACTCCCCTGACTCTCAGTCAGAAGGGTCTCAACCTAAAACGTCATCGATTCCTTTTCTCCATCCAGCCCATCCTGGATGATGCGGCAGCCTCACGTCCCAACAGCTCAAGTTTTCAGAGCAAGCGGATATAGACACATTGCACAAAAAAGGAGTAATTGAGAGATCAGTTCATGAACAGGATCAATACACCTCTAACATATTCTCCAGGGAGAAGAAAGACGGTGGATGCCGTATCATCCTTGATTTGGCAAACTTCAACTCACATGTGCTGTATAGACATTTTAAAATGGAGAATTTCCTTACTACTAAGCAGCTAATTTCCGAGGGCTGCTTTATGGCATGCATCGATCTCAAGGATGTATATTATTCGGTTCTGATTCACAAGGATCACCGGAGATATCTGAAGTTTAGCTGGATGGGGCAGCTGTGGCAGTTTAAAGTGTTACCTAATGGTTTAAGCTCAGCCTCTCGGTTGTTTACCAAACTGCTTAGACCAGTGCTTGCCCTGCTTAGAGCTGAAGGGCATATTATTATGGGCTATATAGATGACATTCTGATCATCTGGAGAACACTGCATCTTGTAAAACTAGCTGTTTCAGCTGCCAAGCTCATTTTTGAGAAATTGGGGTTTATCATCCATCCAGCCAAATCCAGATTGATACCAACGAGGTCTATTGACTATTTAGGGTTTACTATCAACACAGTGGACATGTCTGTGACCCTGCCGATGGGGAAAAAACTAGATTTAATGGAAGCTTGTTCTAATCTTCTCATTAGAGAAAAAACATCTATTCGCCAGGTGGCTAGAGTAATTGGAAAAATAGTGGCTGCCTTTCCAGCCGCACGGTTCGGGCCTTTGCATTATCGGAATCTGGAGCGTGCAAAGGATCAGGCAGTTAGATTCCACAAAGGTCATTTCGACAGAGCTATGCAGTTGTTGCCAAAATCTAAAACTGAGTTACAATGGTGGATGACCAATATTCATCATTGCTCCGGCAGTTTTTTGTCTAGTATACCTACAACAACACTGCAGAGTGATGCAAGTGAACTGGGATGGGGAGCCACTAACACCATCTCTAGTTGCGGTTGCAGATGGAACAAGGACGAGTTACGCTTTACTCGTAAATATGGTATCAATTATCTGGAAATGCTGGGAGCATTTTATGCCTTGAAGGCTTACTGTGGGAAGCTACATGATGTGCATGTTAGAAGTCTAATTCTCTCTCCCACTTATGATGTGCAGGCTAAGTCTATGCTTTCACTCCATTCTGCCTCGTTGAACGATGCTTGCAAAAAATAATGCAAGACTTCGTATTGGGTATTTTAGTAGTGCCTAACTGGCCTACACAACCATGGTTCCCTTTACTGAAAGGAGTATTAAAGGGACCACTCATGGTTGTTCATAGACATGAACATTTGCTAATTCAGCCCAGGACGGTGGATGTGATCACTGCAGCTTGGCGTGATGGCACTAAGAAGAAGTATGTCTCATATATTAAACAATGGGAAGACTTTTGTGTCAATACGCAAATAAGTTACTTTACGTCAGATATAGCCGATGCGTTGGAATTTCTTTCAACCTTATATTTTGAGAGAAAATTGAGTTATAGCACTATTAACACTGCTCGTAGTGCTTTGTTGTCATATTTGGTGCTGGTCTCTGGACACCATTCTGTGGGCTCTCACCCATTGGTATCCAAATTCATGAAGGGTATTTTTAACAGTAACCCTCCTTGGCCCAGATATCGGGAGGTATGGAACGTTAATATAGTATTAAGGCTGCTTCGCAGTTGGGCACCGGCTGCATCTTTGGCCCAGCTCACCGATAAATTGGTCATACTCGTGGCGCTCGTTTAAGCACAATAAGTTCAGTCTTTACAGAAATTGAGGCTGGATAGGACAGTTATATCTGATAATAAGGTAACCTTTTATATAGATGAGCTAATTAAGCAAAGCAGCTCAGGTGCGCTAGGCTTTAAGTTGGAGCTCTTGGCTTATCCACCAGATCGCAGATTATGTGTGGTTACATATATTAAAGAATACATAAAGGTTACCAAAAGCCTTCGAGGCAGCGAACCGGCTGTCTTCGTCAGTCATAAAAAAACACTTAGAAGGGTAACGGTGCAGACCATTTCTAGGTGGTTAAGATGCGTATTAGCATTCGCGGGAGTGGATACTGATGTATTTAAATCTCACTCTCCCAGGGCTGCAGCCACGTCGGCAGCAAGAAATATGGAAGTTCGCTGGATCACATCCTTGCGACAGCAGAATGGGCCGATGAGCGAACTTTTCAGACATTTTATAATAAACCAATTACCACGCCTGGTTTATTTGCTCGCAAAATTTTAAGTTCTGTTAATTAAATCAACTGTTTTATCCCTGATGTGATGGGACTATTTTTTCCATTAAAGCATGGACATGTTTGAAAGTTAACATCATGTTTCAATTAAGTATGTTTCTTCAGCCATGTTTAGTCAACTGGAGCAGTGTGTCTGCATGGAAACTAGTTCACTGCATGAAACCACAGAGCTTTGAAGACTTCACGTAGTCGCTCATGTGACTTCGATATAAAATAGAAAGATTAAATGAGAACTTACCGTTTGAAGTTTGATCTTCATTTTATGAGAAGTTGAAGTGAGGGAATACGTGCCCTCCACTCCCAACCCTACTTCTCATAAAGATCTTCTCATAAAGATCATTCGGTAATTCTAAGGTCGTTAATCTTTCTATAGCTTAGGCTCAGCAACTAGTCTGTGGTTCTTAGGCTCAGCAACAGCTGCTCTAAAGATTGACGCACATGTGGACTGGTGGGCTCTTAACGTATTCCCTCACTTCAACTTCTCATAAAATAAAGATCAAACTTCAAACGATAAGTTCTCGTTTAATCTTTCTATTTTAGTTTATGATGTTCAACAAGCTGTAGTTAGTGCATCAAATTCTTGCTGGTTATAGTAATGATTTCAACAACACCTGGTGCCAACTACACTGTTCTTTGCCCAATTTTGACAACAGGATTCCTGATTCCATGAACGGACGGCACAAATTCAAGGTAGGGTTATGATTATAAATGCTTAGACTTAGCCTGCACATCATAAGTGGGATAGGGAATTAGGCTTCGGCAGCTTGTGGAAGCTGTTGTGACAGTGACTGCGACTCTGTAGATGACTCCTGCCCAATGCAGGACAGAAATTACTCCACAACATTTGGATGCTCCACTGAAGACTTCAGTTGCAGCAGCGAGAGGTCCACTCCTCCCAGGACATAGTTAGTCACAGGTTCATAGAGCTATACAGCATGGAACCATGCTCTTCAGCCCACCCATTTTCACTCTGCAGGTCAGGCAGCATCTCCGGAGAAAATGGATAGGTGATGTTTCGGGTCAGGCCTCTCTTCAAACTGATTGTAGCGAGTCTACCTTCCAAAGGTCTCTTAATTAAGGCTGAGCCTATGAAGGATGTCTGCATTAGCTTCAGGGTATCATATCACATGTGATACACTGGCATGCCCAGATACAGCAGGTTAGCTTTTAGCTGACACATTGAATAAATGACAGGTTGGATAAGTTCTGCCTTAGTCTGAATGAAATCTCACTGTGGCAATGATTAAGGAAACCTACTCTTGCGACAGTTGGCAAGAAAGATTAGAAGTTGCAGGATCATGGCAGAGCAGGATTCCTATCGCTGAAAAAAAGTAAATGTGGGTAATACTGACAGCGCATCAGCAGACCCATGGGCATGGGTTATAAACGGTGCTTTAATGACCAGAATAAAGTTTGCAAACAACTTTAAGGGTGACATAGTGGCAAAGCTCTTAGTACTGCTGCTGCTGCTTCACAGCCCAGGTGATTCAAATTTGATGCCAACCATGGGTACGTGCTGTTGGTGTGGAGTTGGCATGTTCTCCCTATGACCATCTGAGTTTATCTCAGGAGCTCTGGTTTCCTCCTACACAGCACCATTTGCTAGTTAATAGCCTAAATACGCTTGAAGAAAGTGAGTGTCCAGAAAAGCAAGGAGGAGTGAGAGAGCAAAGATTACAAATTGCAATGACAGAACGTAACTGATGATTGCTCCGTAATTGCTCCGGTGGGGGCGCTGCAATGGTGGCAGCCCTGTCAGCAGCGCGTTAGTTATTTTCAACTTTTTTAATTTTTTTAGTATGTTTTAAAGTATGTTTTTAATGTTTCTTTGTGTGTTTTGTGTTGGGGGTGGTGTGGGGGGGTGAGGGGGAAACCATTTCGGTCGCCTCCTCCAAGGAGAGGCGACTTTTTCCAGGTCGCCTCCCCCGTGGCCTAACAGCGAGGATCGGCGCGGCCTTTCCTGGAGACGCGCCCGGGGCTCGGGGCTCCGGCGGCGGGTGCAGTGTGGACTGTCAACGCGGAGCGGGCGAGCCCTCGCTGGGGCTCGCTGGAGGGAAGCGCTCCGTTTCGTTGGCCCGCAGCAGCGGCAGCCTGAAGCCGCGGTCTGCACAGCTCCAGCTGGCGCGGCGTCTACAGCCCGGGATCCCTCGGGGGGGACCCGGGGTAAGAAGAAGCTTCCACCGCCAGCCCGCGGCCGTCTTCTACCGCGGGCGCGGTATGGACTTAACATCACCCCTGGAGGGGGCTTCGACCGCCAGCCCTGCAGTCTGCGGTGCTTCTGGCTGCGGCGTGGAGGGAACTTTAAATCTTCGGCTGCCGGCCTGCGGCCTACACCAACTTAAAGCCGCGGTCTCCGGTGGGGAAGAGCCGACTCAGGACTTACCTGGACTCGTACCTTGTCCTTACCATCTGGACGCCCGCAGCGGTGGCTGCGGAGGGTTGAGGTCCCGACCACGGGGGAAAATGGAGGAGGACTGGCCAAATTGTGTGCCTTCCACCACAGTGATGAATGCTGTGGTGGATGTTTATGTAAAATTTTTATTGTGTTTTTGTGTGTGCTCTTTATCATTGTATCGCTGCTGACATATCCATTTCACTTGCACTTTTTGTGCAATGTGACAAATAAATTGCATTGTATTGTATTGTATTGTATTGTATTGTATTGTATTGTATTGTATGAGAATGTGCTTGGAACAAGCATAGATTCAATAGGCCAAATGGCCTTTTCTATGTTTTAATATTACATATAGGTAGGTGGTGGTAGAAAGCACCTAATTCAGAGATAATATCTTAAGATGATACAACTGGAAGGAATCTCCTGCCACAGAGAGGGACCTGTGGATAGAAGGCACGATGTTGGAAGAAATGGTCTGTTTACAGGCAGCTCAATCATGCAAGCAAATGGAGATGCATAAGGCACTGACACAAATGGAGTCTATTGATAATGAATTGAAGGGAATATTGAATATTGAAATTTGGGCTGAGACTAAAACCAAGCAATTGAATGTGAGATATTTTCTGAGGAAAGAAAAGATCCACAAATTCTATAGAATATTCAACATTAAAACAAGGTTCCTGCTGTTCTCTGTTATTGAATGGACCAAATCTCTAAACTAAACTAAACTAAACTAAACTAAACTAATCAAGCTCAAGTCGAAACTGGTGAGATGTGAGAGAACTGTATCGTCAAGGCAGGTTTAGAGCTCCTAGGAGTGATCAGATCCACTGAAGGATATTGAGCGGGCATGGGTTTGTTGATGTCATCTTAGCATGGAGCACGGCAGCACCGACTCAGAGCAATCGTTGCAGAATTTATAAAAAGCCTTGGCAGCTCTCCAGAAGGCAAAGGTTAGAAAAAATGACTGACTCAAAAAGTGAAAGCAAGGAAAAGACCAAGTGTCTACTGTAAGTCATAGTGAGAATCAATGTGCAAAGTAACATGGAAACAGAGGTAAGGTGGGAAGTTCAAAGCAGCAAGTGAAGACGGCTGAACTTTAAATTCACTGTACATATAAATAGCACTTTTTGTACAGTTACTGAAGCGTTATTGAATGAGGTTTAAGGTATCATGTTATTTACATGGAATAATTGGTAGTTATTGAAATCATTGAACTCTGGATTTCAATTAGTAAGTGTTGAATTAATTGTGCATACTGCTTGTAGATAGTAAATTATTTATTGTACTATGTTGTCATTATCATTAATGTTTTTATTAGAGGCAGCAAAGCAATGTGTATATGTTTTAGGTGCTTGTGAGGGCTGGATATTATCTATCTATCTCTATACTTGGATGTGTGTGTTTTGTGTGTGTGTGTGATGTTGTGTGCGTTTCACATCTCCTCGAAAACACGATGCACAAATGGTGACATTTTTACATATTCTGATAGAGATTTATGCCGTGATGTCAAAAATCACCTTATCTGAAAATTTCATGCATTATTTCTCAAGTTATTTATGAAAATGTTCACAAATCTCAAATAACTTAGAAAATAAACGAGATGGTCTCGCTGATGACGTCGCAATGGATCTGACTGCCTGCCGCTGCTCGCGCTGCGCGTGATGTCACCCCTGTTCTGTCTTCTGTACTTCTTGGCTTCTTAACTTTTACTTCTTTAAATTTGTCACTTAGCGTTTTTAAAATGCTAAGTGAGGGAAAAGAAGAGTGTGAAGAGGAGGGGAAGGGAGTGCAGAGGGATAAGGGGGAATAGAGGAAATAGGGGTAGGAAGAGGGATGCCCGTCAGACCGCTATTTTTAAAAATAAATCCGCCCCCACTTGCCCTCTTTACTTGACTGCCATCCCAAAGGCTACCCACGGGTCCTCTGTGCGGCCTTCGTACAATTTCAGAAAACCATCTTTTTTTCATGTCTTACCTCACAACGGATGACACCACGGCCCCATGGGTAAGTTTCCTTCCATTTTACTGCTGCTCCAAGCCCGCGGGGAGGGAGAGGAGCGGGACCCAGGGAAAGTACTAGAGGTAAGGAGGGAGAGTGGGTGGTGGGATATGGGGGGCGTGAGGAGTGAGAGAGCAAGGGGATAGAGGGAGAGGAGGGAAGAGTGGGGGGGCTAGGGAGTTGGCGGATAGAGGAAGAGGAGGGAGAGTGAGGGTAGTGGGATAGGGGGGAGGTGATAGACAATAGACAAAAGGTGCAGGAGTAGGCCATTCGGCCCTTCGAGCCAGCACCGCCATTCAATGTGATCATGGCTGATCATCCCCAATCAGTACCCCGTTCCTGCCTTCTCCCCATATCCCCTGACTCCGCTATCTTTAAGAGACCTATCTAGCTCTCTCTTGAAAGTATCCAGTGAACCGGCCTCCACCACCCTCTGAACCAGAGAATTCCACAGACTCACAACTCTGTGAGAAAAAGTGTTTCCTTGTCTCCGTTCTAAATGGCTTACCCCTAATTCTTAAACTGTGGCCCCTAGTTCTGGACTCCCCCAACATCAGGAACATGTTTCCTGCCTCTCCAAACCCTTAATAATCTTATATGTTTCAATAAGATCTCCTCTCTTCCTTTTAAACTCCACAGTGTACAAGCCCAGCCGTTCCATTCTATCAGCATATGACAGTCCCACCATCCCGAGAATTAACCTTGTAAACCTACGTTGCTCTCCCTCAATAGCAAGAATGTCCTTCCTCAAATTAGGGGACCAAAACTCCACACAATACTACAGGTGTGATCTCACTAGGGCCCCATACAACTGCAGAGGGATCTCTTTGCTCCTATACTCCTCCTCTTGTTATAGGCGCCAACATTCCATTCGCTTTCTTCACTGCCTGATGTACCTGCATGCTTACCTTCATTGATTGATGAACAAGGACCCCCCGATCCCGTTGAACTTCCCCTTTTCCCAACTTGACACCATTTAGATAGTAAACTGCCTTCCTGTTTTTGCTACCAAAGTGGATAACCTCGCATTTATCCACATAAAACTGCATCTGCCATGCATCTGCCCACTCATCCAACCTGTCCAAGTCACCCTGCATTCTCATAGCATCCTCCTCACAGTTCACACTGCCACCCAGCTTTGTGTCATCTACAAATTTGCTTATGTTACTTTGAATCCCTTCATCTAAATCATTGATCTATATTGTAAATAGATGCGGTCCCAGCACCGAGCCTTGCGGTACCCCACTAATCACTGCCTGCTATTCTGAAAGGGACTCATTAATCTCTACTCTTTGTTTCCTGTCTGCCAACCAATTTTCTATCCATGTCAGCACTCTACCCCAATACCATGTGCCTTAATTTTGCCCATTAATCTCTTATGTGGGACCTTATCAAATGCTTTCTGAAAGTCCAGGTACATTACATCCACTGGCTCTCCCTTGTCCATTTTCCTAGTTACCCCCTAAAATTTCCCCTTCGTAAATCCATGCTGACTCAGACCGATCATGTTACTGATATCCAAATGTGCGGCTATCTCATCTTTTATAATTGACTCCAGCTTCTTCCCCACCACCGATGTCAGGCTAACGGGTCTATAATTCCCTGTTTTCACTCTCCCGCCTTTCTTAAAAAAGTGGGATAACATTAGCTACCCTCCAATCCACAGGAACTGATCCTGAACATTGGAAAATTATCCAATGTGTCCACGATTTCTAGAGCCCCTTCCTTAAGTACCCTGGGATGCAGACCATCAGGCCCTGCGGATTCATCAGTCTTCAGTCCCATCAGTCTACCCAACACCATTTCATGCCTAATGTGGATTTCCTTCAGTTCCTCTGTCAAAACAGACTATTTGACCACTAGTGTATCAGGAAGATTGTTTGTGTCTTCCTTAGTGAAGACAGATCCAAAGTACCTGTTCATCTGCCATTTCCTTGTCCCCCATAATAAATTCATCTTTTTCAGTCTTCAAGGGTCCAACTTTGGTTTTAACTATTTTTTTTCCTCTTCACAGACCTAAAGAAGCTTTTACTAGCCTCCTTTATATTCTTGGCTAGCTTACTTTTGTACTTCATCTTTTCTCCCCGTATTGCCTTTTTAGTTTCTTCTGTTGCTCTTTAAACATTACATAGAAACATAGAAACATAGAAATTAGGTGCAGGAGTAGGCCATTCGGCCCTTCGAGCCTGCACCGCCATTCAATATGATCATGGCTGATCATCCAACTCAGTATCCTGTACCTGCCTTCTCTCCATACCCTCTGATCCCCTTAGCCACAAGGGCCACATCTAACTCCCTCTTAAATATAGCCAATGAACTGGCCTCGACTACCCTCTGTGGCAGGGAGTTCCAGAGATTCACCACTCTCTGTGTGAAAAAAGTTCTTCTCATCTCGGTTTTAAAAGATTTCCCCCTTATCCTTAAGCTGTGACCCCTTGTCCTGGACTTCCCCAACATCGGGAGCAAACTTCCTGCATCTAGCCTGTCCAACCCCTTAAGAATTTTGTAAGTTTCTATAAGATCCCCTCTCAATCTCCTAAATTCTAGAGAGTATAAACCAAGTCTATCCAGTCTTTCTTCATAAGGCAGTCCTGACATCCCAGGAATCAGTCTGGTGAACCTTCTCTGCACTCCCTCTATGGCAATAATGTCCTTCCTCAGATTTGGAGACCAAAACTGTACGCAATACTCCAGGTGTGGTCTCACCAAGACCCTGTACAACTGCAGTAGAACCTCCCTGCTCCTATACTCAAATCCTTTTGCTATGAAAGCTAACATACCATTCGCTTTCTTCACTGCCTGCTGCACCTGCATGCCCACTTTCAATGACTGGTGTACCATGACACCCAGGTCTCGCTGCATCTCCCCTTTTCCTAGTCGGCCACCATTTAGATAATAGTCTGCTTTCCTGTTTTTGCCACCAAAATGGATAACCTCACATTTATCCACATTATACTGCATCTGCCAAACATTTGCCCACTCACCCAGCCTATCCAAGTCACCTTGCAGTCTCCTAGCATCCTCCTCACAGCTAACACTGCCCCCTAGCTTAGTGTCATCCGCAAACTTGGAGATATTGCCTTCAATTCCCTCATCCAGATCATTAATATATATTGTAAATAGCTGGGGTCCCAGCACTGAGCCTTGCGGTACCCCACTAGTCACTGCCTGCCATTGTGAAAAGGACCCGTTTACTCCTACTCTTTGCTTCCTGTTTGCCAGCCAGTTCTCTATCCACATCAATACTGAACCCCCAATGCCATGTGCTTTAAGTTTGCAAACTAATCTCTTATGTGGGACCTTGTCGAAAGCCTTCTGGAAGTCCAGATACACCACATCCACTGGTTCTCCCCTATCCCCGCTACTAGTTACATCCTCGAAAAATTCTATAAGATTCGTCAGACATGATTTACCTTTTGTAAATCCATGCTGACTTTGTCCAATGATTTCACCACTTTCCAAATGTGCTGCTATCCCATCTTTAATAACTGACTCTAGCAGTTTCCCCACTACCGATGTTAGACTAACTGGTCTGTAATTCCCCGTTTTCTCTCTCCCTTCCTTCTTAAAAAGAGGGGTTACGTTTGCTACCCGCCAATCCTCAGGAACTACTCCAGAATCTAAAGAGTTTTGAAAGATTATTACTAATGCATCCACTATTTCTGGAGCTACTTCCTTAAGTACTCTGGGATGCAGCCTATCTGGTCCTGGGGATTTATCGGCCTTTAATCCATTTAATTTACCCAACACCACTTCCCGGCTAACCTGGATTTCACTCAATTCCTCCAACTCCTTTGACCCGCGGTCCCCTGCTATTTCCGGCAGATTATTTATGTCTTCCTTAGTGAAGACGGAACCAAAGTAGTTATTCAATTGGTCCGCCATATCCTTGTTCCCCATGATCAACTCACCTGTTTCTGACTGCAAGGGACCTACATTTGTTTGAACTAATCTCTTTCTTTTCACATATCTATAAAAACTTTTGCAGTCAGTTTTTATGTTCCCTGCCAGTTTTCTTTCATAATCTATTTTTCCTTTCCTAATTAAGCCCTTTGTCCTCCTCTGCTGGTCTCTGAATTTCTCCCAGTCCTCCGGTATGCTGCTTTTTCTGGCTAATTTGTACGCATCATCCTTCGCTTTGATACTATCCCTGATTTCCCTTGTTATCCACGGATGCACTACCTTCCCTGATTTATTCTTTTGCCAAACTGGGATGAACAATTTTTGTAGTTCATCCATGCAGTCTTTAAATGTCTTCCATTGCATATCCACCGTCAACCCTTTTAAAATTAATTGCCAGTCAATCTTGGCCAATTCACGTCTCATACCCTCAAAGTTACCTTTCTTTAAGTTCAGAACCATTGTTTCTGAATTAACGATGTCACTCTCCATCCTAATGAAGAACTCAACCATATTATGGTCACTCTTGCCCAAGGGGGCACGTACAACAAGACTGCTAACTAACCCTTCCTCATTACTCAAAACCCAGTCTAAAATAGCCTGCTCTCTCGTTGGTTCCTCTACATGTTGATTTAGATAACTATCCCGCATACATTCCAAAAAATCCTCTTCCTCAGCGCCCCTGCCAATTTGATTCACCCAATCTATATGTAGATTGAAGTCACCCATTATAACGGTTTTGCCTTTGTCGCACGCATTTCTAATTTCCTGTTTGATACCATCTCCAACTTCACTACTACTGTTAGGTGGCCTGTACACAACACCCACCAGCGTTTTCTGCCCCTTAGTGTTTCGCAGCTCTACCCATACCGATTCCACATCCTGCAAACTAATGTCCTTCCTTTCCATTGCGTTAATCTCCTCTCTAACCAGCAACGCTACCCCACCTCCTTTTCCTTTCTCTCTATCCCTCCTGAATATTGAATATCCCTGGATGTTCAGCTCCCAGCCTTGGTCACCATGGAGCCATGTCTCCCTGATCCCAACTATATCATAGTAATTAATAGATTTTTGCCCTGGATTTTCCGGCCTGCCACTTTTACTTTTCACCTTGCTACCTATTGCTTCTACCCTCATTTTACACCCCTCTGTCTCTACGTTCACACATTTAAGAAAACCTTTCCCTTTAACTCCATCCTCCACTAGCCCATTCGACACTGCACCCCCCTTATTCAGTTTAAAACCACCCGTGTAGCAGTGGCAAACCTGCCTGCCAGAATGCTGGTCCCACACCTGTTAAGATGCAATCCGTCCCTTTTGTACAGTTCCCCCTTACCCCAAAACAGATCCCAATGATCTAAGAATCTAAATCCCTGCCCCGTACACCAGTTCCTCAGCCACACGTTCAGGTCCCGTATCTCCCTGTTCCTGCTCTCGCCAGCACGAGGAACTGGAAGCAAACCGGAGATAACAACCCTGGAGGTCCTGCTTTTCAGCATTTTTCCGAGCTCTCAAAAGTCACGCTGCAGAATATTCATCCCCTTCTTTCCGACATCGTTTGTGCCGACATGCACTACCACTTCCGGATGTTCACCTTCGCCCTTGAGGATTTTCTGCACTCTGTCCGTGACATCCTGGATCCTGGCACCAGGAAGGCAGCACACCATTCTCGCATCCCGTCTGTTGCCGCAGAAACCCCTGTCTGTACCTCTCACAATGGAGTCTCCCACTACAATGGCGTTGCCTGCCTTAGGCCTTTTTGGTTTTGGCTCAACAGCCCTATTCGCATCACAAGCCAGTCCGTCGCCCAGTGTAAACACCTCTTCTGTCCCGACAGCTTCTAAGTGGGTGAACCTGTTCACAAGAGGTACAACACCCGGGGAAGTTGGCATTCCATGCTTCCCTCCCGTTCTCACTGTCTCCCACCTTCTCTCTTCCATTACCCAATCCTCTTGTTTCCCGCTCATCTTTGCTATGTTGTACTTCTTCTCTTTTATTTTTATACTGTCCCTGACATTCCTTGTCAGCCACAATCGCCCCTTACTCCCCTTGGAATCTTTCTTCCTCTTTGGAATGAACTGATCCTGCACCTTCTGTATTATTCCCAGAAAAACCTGCCATTGTTGTTCCACTGTCATCCCTGCTAGGGTATCATTCCAGTCAACTTTGGCCAGCTCCTGACACAGACATCTCAGATTTACCCCTCTCCCTCCCCAATTGTAGATTTTACTTCGGAGTCACGTGAGTGACTACGTGAAGAACCCGCTCAGTGCGCAGGCGCGGCATTACGCCAGCAGTGCAACAGCGGCTTGCAACGGGAGCTAGGCACTCTCGTTACAGCATGAACCGGACCGTCAGGTGAGTATCCTGAGGTCGGGTTTTCTTTTACAGGTGAGCCTTTTTCTGCTTGTGTTTTTACAGGCAGAGAAAAAGGCTCTGGAACAAAACTGTCCCCCGTTTTCATGTTGGGGAGGGGGGCAGCAACGGCGGTAGGAGCGACCCGGTGTTCCGTAATTCCCCGACACCGTGCCGAGGCCAGCCCGCTAGTACCTGAAGCAGCGGGCTGGACGCATAGCCACTCGAGAGGCATCCGGCAGGTGTTTCCCGATGTCGGACGGGACGTCTCTCCACCCGCACGGGGGGAGAGAGAGCCGCCTGAGCCGCTGGAGCGGCTCACAGAGCAAGTGCCTGCGAGACGCGCTGCTTGAGGGGCGCTCTCGCTACTACAAGGCAAAAGCTCCAGAAGAACCTGTCCCCCGCTCGACTCCAGCGGAGGAGCGTTCCATTGCAGGGGGGGCAGCAACAGGCGGTAGGAACAATAACCGGTCGCCCCGCTATCCCCATCACCGCGCCGAGCCCAGTCCCGCTAGTGCCTGAACTGCGGGCTGGATGTCTAGCCATCCGAACAGGCATCCGGCCGGTGGCGTCCGATTCGTCGGACGGGGACATGTCTCAACCTAAATGGAGGAGAGACAGCCGCCTGAGCTGCATCCAACAGCAATTGGAGCAGCTCCAGCGAGATGCGCAGAAAGAGCGCTCTCGCGGAGGGAGGTCAGGCACCCCCTCCACAGTGCCTCATGCACTGCCCTTTGCTCCCTCATTACTGGAGGCTAGCATTGGTGACCAGGGCTGGGCTGGTCTGGAACAGGGGCAGGCGGACGAATTCGGGAGTATGCCAGGGGTGCAGGAACATGAAGAGCTGTTGGGTGTGATGGACCGCTTGTAGCAACCCCACGGGCTGGAGCACCGCTGGAACCAAGAATGGCGGCCAGCATCAACCATTACTGGAAAAGGTGCTCGCTGAGGTGCTGAAACAACACAGCACCAGAAAACGGTGAGGCCCTCAAAGTAAAAAGTGTCAACAGCCAAATCTGGGGGTATGTGGGTCACACATCCAGACCCAAGAACTCAAGCTACAGTGGATCCTAAGGCTCCTGACGTCAGCCATCACAGCCTTTGCTCGTTCCGTGGAGACCACGGAGATGGATACCTGCCAGCAGGATGTGCTGGCATTAATGTGTACCACACAATTTGAGAAGGAGGGAAACATAAGACCTGCCCTCAATCCCAAATTTGCTGGCTTGTGTAAAGCCCCAGCTGCGGAGACGGACGCGCTGCCATTTGGGAAAGATTTCAATAAAAACTGAAGGAGATGCAGGAAGCATCAAAAACCTTCGGCCTAATGAGGGCAGGCCCCGGGACGAGCAAACCAAGACCTCCGATACCCAAGTGGCAGCACCCCACGGCATCCACCAGTCGACGTCCGCAATATGGGACTGGTGAACGCTTGAGGTCCGCACATTATCCCCAAAGATCTTTCAGATCAGGGCCCGCAGCGGACCCTCTGGAAAATGCGCCTCCCCCCAACATCGCCAGCACGTCAGAACAAAATCTTCAGGAAAATGAAGAAACAGAATCGCCAATAACCATGGAGGTAGGTGGGTCTGGTCCCTACCAGCATATAGAGAATAAGGGTGCTTTATTAACAGGGGGGAGATTACACTTGTTTAAAGAAGCATGGGGTATGGTCACGAGTGACAAGTATATACTCAACAACATTACAGGATATAAAATACAATTCATGTCAGAAAAAACGCCGCCAGTTCAACAATGGCCCCAAAGGGTATTTCTCCCTCCGTCAAAGAGAAACGTGAGGGACAAGCTGAACTGGTGAGACTTATCACAAAGGGGGTCATCAAAAAGACCAAACATGAACCTTTGGAAATTGTATCGAATATATTCACTAAAACCAAAAAAGATGGTGCCTGTCGCATCATCATTGACTTAACATCACTAAACAAATTTGTTAAGTATATACATTTCAAAATGGAGACATATGTTACTGCCAAACAACTGAATTCCAAAGGACACTTCATGGCAAGCATTTATCTTAAAGATGCTTACTATCTAGTACCCATATACAAGGATCATCGCAGATACCTAAAATTTATCTGGATGGTACAAAGCATTGCTCTATGGGCGAACTTCAGCCCAAGATTATTCACTAAGAAAACAAAAACATATTGTCATGGCATATCTGGAGGATATTCTCATAGTAGGGAAAACGATGGAATTGGCTGTGGCAGCAGTATCAGCTACAAAACAGCTCCTCGAAACTCGGGTTCGTCCTACATCCAGATAAATCTAAGGAAGCCATCCACTATCATGGACTACCTGGGCTTCACAATTAACTCAGTCCATATGACTGTTACCTTGCCAAAGGCAAAAATGGTTGAATTAGCACAATCATGCAACAAATTAATGGTCAACGAGCGACCAACTATTCGACAAGTAGCAAGAGTAATTGGGGAAATGGTAGCAGCATTTCCGGCTACACAATTCGGACCTTTGCACTATCAAAAAATTTTACAGAGAGCAAAGGTACGGGCAATAAAACGACATACAGGTCACTATGATCGTGTCATGAACTTACCCACTGAAGCAATATCAGAGCTACAGTGGTGGGCAGAAAACGTTTGGCATAGTTTCAGCCCTATCTTTATCACTAACCCTACTTTAGTTATTCAAACAGATGCCAGTGCTCAAGGCTGGGGAGCGACTAACTCCATATCCAGCACAAATGGTAGATGGACTAAACTAGAGTCATCATTACTACTTACACTGGGCATTAACTATCTAGAGATGTTGGGCGCCTTTTATGGTTTAAAAGCATATGTATCTAATATGCAGCACTTGCATGTTCGGTTACAAATTGATAAATACTACGGTGATGGCTTATATTAACCATATGGGTGGCATAAAATCATTATCATGCGACAAATTGGTCAACATGATTTGGCAATGGTATGTCGAAAGACATATTTGGCTATCAGCTACTTACCTACCAGGTAAGCTAAACACCCATGCCATGAGAAAATTAAACGTCAGGGTTGCAAGTTTGAACAGACCTTACCTGGAACTGGGATTGTCCAAACAAACCATCACCACCATGTCGGCATCCCTTCGAACATCCACCAAGAGGCAGTACTTAACCAGCATCAAAAAAGGGAGAAGTACTGCCAGGAAACATGGACAACATACGCAACAGCTACAGCCACCAACATACTGGAGTTCCTGGCCATCTACACCACGATGTAGGGATCAGCTACAGTGCCATCAACACAGCGCAGAGTGCTCTTTCTGCTTATCTCAAACCAGCGGCAGGACAACAGGCGATGGGATCCCATCCACTGGTGGTAAAACTGATGAAGGGCATTTACAATATCAAGCCCTAAGCCCAGGTATACCCATATTTGGGATATCAGTGTGGTCCTGACATATCTCAGGGAATGGCCACCAGCCAGATCCCCCGGCCTCGAGCAAGCTACACTAAAGACGCTTAGGTTGATGGCACTTGTATCCGCTCAGAGGGTCCAGTCACTACACCTATTGCGACTGGACAACATGATCACAGCTCCAGACCAGATCTGTCGTTATCCAGCGACTGGTCAAACAGAGCAGACCAGGAACACCTAATCCAGTCGTGGCTTACCCACCAGAACCACGGTTATGTGCCATGACCTACCTACTATCCTACATAGACACAACCAGAATATTCGAGGGAGATGAAAAGCCTTGTGGGTCAGTCACAAAAACCTTATGGTGGGGTACGAGCCAAACCATTGCGAGATGGCTCAAGCAGGTGCTAGAAACTGCTGGGATAAACACTAACATGTACAAATTTTATTCCACCAGGGCAGCATCCATGTCGACGGCTAAAGAATGGACATGCCTATACACCACATCCTGGCTACAGCAGGATGGTGGGAAGGGAAAAGACCGTTCAGAAATTTTATAATAAGCCGTTGGCAAAACCTGGTTTATTTGCAGTAAAGATTTACGAACTGCAAATATTTAATTTAAGCCCAGGGGAGCAACTTAATTCTTTGTTGTTATTGTTTAAAAAATACCATTGTGTTTTTCTACAAATAGACTCATTGGTTCATTACGATAACACTTCCTCCCTCAAGAACTTCGGCAGTGAGTGAAATGAAACTGTTACACGGTTTGAAATCACAGAGCTTTGAAATCTTCACGTAGTCACTCACGTGACTCCGAAGTAAAATAGTAAGATTAAACGAGAACTTACCAGTTTGAAGTTTGATCTGTATTTTATGAGGAGTTACGATGAGGGATTACGTGCCCTCCGCTCCCACCCTCATTATATGGATCAAACTAATAAATTGATGTCTCCTTATCTTTACTATGTTTACTTCAAAATAACTGTGTCTATCTGTGATTCCACACCGCTGCTTGGAAGTATGCCGCGCCTGCGCACTGAGCGGGTTCTTCACGTAATCCCTCATCGTAACTCCTCATAAAATACAGATCAAACTTCAAACTGGTAAGTTCTCGTTTAATCTTACTATTAAACTTGACCATATTATGTTCACTATCTCCTAATGGCTCATTAACCTCAAGTTCCTTTATCAAATCCGGTTCATTACATAACACTAAATCCAGATTGCCTTCTCCCTGGTAGTCTCCAATACAAGCTGGTCTAAGAATCCATCACGGAGGCACTCCACAAATTCCATTTCTTGAGGTCCAGTACCAACCTGATTTTTTCAGTCTACCTGCATGTTGAAATCTCCCATAACCGTAGCATTACCTTTACAACATAACTGATTCAACTTGCACCCTATATCCAGACTACTGTTGGGGGTCTGTAGATTAGTCCCATTAGGGTCTTTTTACCCTTACAATTCCTCAGTTCCATCCATACTGACTCTACATCTCCTGTTTCAATGTCACCCCTTGCAAGGGACTGAATTTCATTCTCACCAACAGAGCTAACCCACCCCCTTTGCCCACCTGTCTGTCTTTTCGATCGAAGGTATACCACTGAATATTCAGTTCCCAGCCCTGGCCCTCTTGCAGCCATGTCTGTGTAATTCCCACAACATCATACTTGCCAAATTCAAACTGAGCCTCAAGCTCATCCACTTTATTTATTATACTTTGCGCATTCATATACAACACTTTGACCTCAGTATTCACCTCCCCTCTCGTACCGCATGCAATTGGCCCTGACCTTACTCTCTTATCCCTTCTCGAACTTTCCTTCCCATTAATTCGAGTCTTTTGTAACTTTTCCTGTACTCACTTCCCCTTCAACTCCATCTTTATACTCCCAATTTGTCAATCCCTCCCCCCCACTATTTAGTTTAAACCCACAAGTGTAGCCCTTGCAAACCTGCCTGCCAGAACGTCGGTCCCCCTCCAGTTAAGGTGTAATCCATCCCTTTTGTACAGGTCACCCCTGCCAAGAAGAGATCCCAGCCAAGCTGGCCATCCGTGAGACACGTCGCCAGATGGTGGAGGGCTCTACCCGAGCCAGCTGCCTGCCCCTTTTCCGGGTATACATCCGTGCCCGGGTGCGGATGGAAAGGGAATACGCCCTGTCTACGGGCACCCTGAGGGAGTTCCGGGACTGCTGGGCACCGAGGGGGGTTGAATGTATCCTTGACAAGGATTGCAATATAATTGTTTAGCAGTTGCTTAGCATATTTGTTCATCTTGTATTATGGTGGTGTTTTGTTTTAGTGTATTGTAAATACAATTTTAATATTTGAATAAATATTTTTGATTAAAAAAAAAAAAAAAAAAAAAAAGAAGAGATCCCAGTGGTCTATAAATCTAAATCCTTGCTCCCTGCACCAGCCCCTCAGCCACACATTCAGATCCCCTATCTCCTTGTTCCTGTCCTCACTAGCACGAGATACTGGAAGCAATCCAGAGATAACCACCCTAGAAGTCCTGCTTTTCAGTCTTCTTCCCAACTCTTTGAACTCACGTTGCAGAACCTCCTTCCTCTTCTTCCCGATGTTGTTTGTGCCTCCGTGCACGACTACTGCCGGCTGTTCACCTTCCCTCTCGAGGATGTTCTGAATTTGGTTCATGAGATCTTGAACCCTGGCACCAGGGAGGCAATAGACCATCCTCGTGTCTCATCTGCCACCAGAGAATCTCCAGTCTGCACCTCGGACAATGGAGTCACCCATTATGGCTCTGCCCAACGCCGGTCTCGCCGGTCGAGTCCCATCTCTAGGATTGGAGCCACCGACGTGTCCGCCGCTCGGACTGGAAGCATCATCTCCCCCAACAGTTCCCAAGAGGGCGTACCTGTTTTCATTAGGTGCAGCCACCTGGGTCTCCTGCACTCCACAGTTACAATCCTTTCTCTCAGTCACACACCTTGGATCTTCCCGTATTCTCGGTATGACCACCTCACTGTAGGTCCTGTCCAGGAAACTCACGTTTTCCCGGATGGCCCTGAGGTCATCCAGCTGCTTCTCCAGTGCCCCAACACGGTCCTTCAGGAGCTGAACCTGGACGCACTTGCCACAGTTGTAGCAGCCAGAGGCTCCATCCGTATCCCTGGCTTCCCACATCCTGCAAGCATCTTACCCGTCATGAGTTCAACGCGTCCCGTCCTCCCCAGCTTTTTGCGTAGTCTCCTCTCCTCAGCCTCCTCGCTGAAGACTTTCCCACGGGTTTCACCCAACAAGATGAGTGGGGGAGGAAGCGGAAGAGGGACAGGGGGGGGGTGGGGAGGGGAGAGGGGTTATGGACGGAGAGAGGTAGTGACTGAGGGTAGGGGAATGGAGAGGGAGGGAGAGGTGAGGGGTGAGGGGAGTAGGAGAGGGGAAAGAAGTGTGAAGAGGAGGGGGAGGGAGTGCTGGGGGGTGAGGGGGAATAGAGGAGAATAGGGGTAATAATAATAATACATTTTATTTGTGGGCGCCTTTCAAGAGTCTCAAGGACACCTTACAACATTTAGCAAATAGAGTAAAAACATGTAAGCGGAATGAAATAAATAGTAAAGACATCACCAGTATACAAATTAAAGACAGAATTCAATCCAAAGAAAAAAAATCAAGAACACAATATGAAGAGAGAGCAGCGGCAGCTAAAGCCTGCCAGCGTACACTCTCCCTTCCGGCAGCTATCTTGGACACAGAGTAAAATAATCATTTACACACAAAAAAACATCCCCCCACAATGGTTACCACTGTGGGGGAAGGCACAATGTCCAGTCCCCATCCCCAGTTCTCCCATAGTCAGGCCTATTGAGGCCTCCACAGTTGCCACTACGGAGGCCCGATGTTCCTGGCCATTCTCGCCGGGTGGAGTTGCTCCGGCGTCGGGAGAGTCCTCACAGCGGCTGGGACGGCTGGAACGGCCGATTCCCTACCGGAGTCCGTGGCATTCCGAAGCCGACAGGGCCGCGTCGGTTGGTGCTCCGAGGCTCCCGATGTTAAAGTCGACGCCGCCGCCCGCAGCTGGCCGCTCCACAGTCCCGCAGCTCGACGATGTTGATCACGGCGGTCTCAGCATACCGCGCCAGCTCCAGCGCGGTGACCCAGCGCGGCGACCCAGGCAAGGCATCGCCCGCTCCGCTCCGCGATAGCGCTCCAGCGCTGTGCCGCCACCGAAGCTGAAGGTGCTGGGGGGTCCCCGCCAGGAAAACGCCGCTCCACTCCCGCTGGTAGGCCGCAAGGACGGGTCGACGGTGCAGCCCGGGGAAAAAGCTGCCTCACCGACCAGGTAGGGACCTAGAAAATAGTTTCCCACATAAAAAAGTCAAATTCCCCAAAAAACATAGAACAAAATTCACTAAAAACTAATTTAAAAAAGTGAATTGAACGGACAGCTGCTGGATAGCAGCCGTTCTCCAGGATGGCTCCTCCTCCTAGGGGTAGGAAGAGGGATGCCCGCCAGCCCACCATGCGGTTGGGGGCTATGGGTCAGTGGTGGAATATTGCACTTATATTGCACAATATTGACCAGGCCTCCCATGTGACAGGGACCCAACGGGTCCCACTTGGTCTAGTATGGTATAACACGTGTCCAGACATTGTCAGTTGTTATAGATACAAGGAGCTGCAGATGCTGGTTTACGAAAGAATACACAAAGTGTTTGAGTAACTCAGCGGGTCAGGCATGCTCCATATAGAACATGATTAGGTGAAGTTTCTTGAAACGGTAGCTAGTTTCTAGTTGACGTCTTGGATAATGGGTGTGTTAGTTAAATCTCACTGCAGTAACAATTAAGGAAACCCATAGACACAAAGCTATTAATTTCAGCATGGAAGTGGCCAGCAACTCCAAAACGGCATTTGTGAACTTAGCCATAATGTAATATACGGTTGTCTATGCCACAGTTCCCCTTGCTTCAGCAGCTGAAGCCACCCAATGTTAGGGGGATGGGTGAAACTCTGCTTGCTGCTATTCTAGCTCACACTGCTGCCATCACTATTCAGATATAAAGGGTTCAGATGGCTTGCGGGGTCTCACAACATCACAACAATTTTTCTACAAGCTGATTATCTGAATTACTGAAGTGTGAACCCCACAGAGCTGCAGCATGGATACTGTGAATCTGCATCATCTCCTGGCGGTATCAGTATTTGTCAGAGATCTACAGGAAAGGAATGGGCCATGCCTACCTTTTTCTTGTCTAATACTAACCCCATTTTCCTGCATTTGGAGTGTATCCTTCTATGCCCTGCCCACATAATTGCCTGTTTAAATGTCCGTTAGATGTAGTGACTCCACAACGTCCTATAGCCAAGTTCCTAACATTTCCCTCAGATCCTCTTTAAAAATCATTCCTCTCACCTTAAACCTATGCCCTCTGGTTTTTGATGTCCTTACCATGATCCCAGCACTGCCACTGCTGTGTTATTTTAACATTGTGGTCATTTTTTTTAAATTGATGCAAATACATCTATCGATGCTCCTGAACACATCATCAGTGATGTAACCCTCACCCAGGCGACCCAGCCGTGGTTGATCAGACCACGACTTGTGTTCAGGTGGCATTTGCTTCTCCCCATGGACCTTCTCTCCTGATCCAGAGCCATCTCGAGGCCTTCTCCGCTGCCTCTGTGGTGTTCTTGATGGCTCTTCTCCTTGCCACTCCGTTGATGCCCAGTGCACTCAAGGCTTTGTAGAGCGATTGCCCTGCAAAACCTCTGCAGCCAACCTCGATGGGCACACACCTTGCCTTCCAGCCCTGCTTGCGGCAGTCTATGACCAGCTCTTCATACTTGGCCATCTTCCTCTCGTGGGCCTCCTCCAGACGGTCCTCCCACGCACTGTCAGTTCCAACAAGACGATGTTTTTGGTCACCTCTGAGACCAGGAGGATATCTGGCCTCAGGGTGGTCGTGGCAATGTGCTGTGGGAACTTCAGCTGTTTCACCAGGTCTACGGAAAGCTGCCAGTCCTGTGCAGTCGCCAGGATTGCTGATGGATTCCTGGCTGCTGTGGTTCTTGGCAGCTGCACTCCGGCCTTCACGAAGGTGATCATCTGGGTGGTGGGGCGTGCTCGTCTGCAGCTGCTGATTCCCATGCTGATGGCTTCTGCAATGGGTTTAAGAACCTGGTCGTGACGCCATGTGTACCGGCCCTGCCCAAGAGCCTTTGGGCAGCAGCTCAGGATGTGTTCCAACGTCCCCTTGCCTGAGCATTGCGGGCAATATGGGGATTCCGCTTTGCCCCAGATGAAGAGGTTTGATGGGCTGGACAGGACATCATACACTGCCTGGACCAGAAACTTGATGCGCTGTGGTTCAGCCTGCCAGAGCTCAGTCCATGTGACTTTTCGGTCCATGGCCTGCTCCCATCTTGTCCAGGCCCCCTGCCGCCTCAATCCAACTGCTCTGGTAGACCTTTCCTCCTCCACCACTGCCCTCACTTCCTCCTGGACCAGCCTGCGCCTCTCCTTCCCCTTGGCCTTGTCAAACTGGGGAGATGGGAAGATTCCCAGGTCAGCTCTTCCCCGAGTCACTGCTCCCACCATGACTCTGTGGCGTATCCGAGGCTCCGCTTGCAGCACGGCTTCACAAGCTCTCCACTTCCTCCCAGTTTTCACCTCCACCCCTGCTTGAGCCACCTTGGGGTCGCTGGAGTCCCTGTACAGCATCACCTCTCTGGCCCGAGTCACCTTAAACTCCTCCTCCAGGGACTTCAAGGGCAGCTGGAGCTTGGTGTTATTTCCGTAAAGGGTGATGCTGTTAAGGCTCCTGGGCAGTCCCAGCCACCTCCTGAGAAAGCTGCTGACTTTCCTCTCCAATCTCTCTACGATGGATATTGGGACTTCGTAGACAAGCAGTGGCCAGAGTATCCTTGGCAGGATACCATGCTGGTAAATCCATGCCTTGAACTTGCCGGGAAGCCCTGACCGGTCCACTGCTCTCAACCAGCTCTCCAGCTCCTGACAGGTTGCCTGGACAGATGCTGTATCCTTCAGGCTGCTGTTAAACACCTTGCCAAAACTCTTCACTGGCCTTTCGGAGACAGTTGGGATTGGTGTCCCTTCGATGCTGAAGCGGAACCTGTCCATGACTTTGCCCTTCTTCAGCACCAGTGACCTTGATTTTCCTGGCTTAAACCTCATCCTTGCCCATCCAATCAGTTTCTCCAACTCCTGCAGGATCCACCTGCCTCCTGGCACTGACTCAGTGGTGACAGTCAGGTTGTCTATTAAGGCTCTGATTGGCTGTTGGCGCACTCCTGACTTGGTCCGAGGGCCCCGGCATTCTGGCTCAGCAGACTTGACGATCATGTTCATCGCCAAGGGAAAAAGGATCACAGAGATGGTACAGCCTGTGATGATCCCAACCTCCAATCTGCGCCACTCTGATGTTACTGACCTTGATGAGACTCTCATGCTGAACTGGTTGTAATAGTCCAGGATGAGATCTGCCACTTGGCCCGGCACATGGCTATGAAGGATGCTCGCTTCCTGGCTCTCTTCTTCCGACGTCTTAGGTGCCATTCAGCTCTATGGAGGGTCATCAACTTCTTCCTCAGGATGGTTCGCAGCTCAGCCAAGGAGGGACGTTGCTCTTCCCTGGCCTCTTTATACTGCTTCTTGAGGGACTTCAGCCCCTGCCGGATCTTGTGGATCTTTGTTGCTCGTTGGTTCATGGTGAAAGGTGTTCTGGCCGGCTTCTTCTCCACTGCTCCAAACCTTTCCACAGCTAGGCTGATGATGATTGTCGTCATCGTCCGCAGCCTTCGGTCCACGTCTCCCTTCGCAGTTGCTTCTAGCACCTTGTTGACGTCCTCATCGAACTGATGCCAGACTGCCGTCTTGCAAGCCTGAGGCCATTTGACTCGAACCTTCTCCGGAGAACTGTTCCGAGGGACTAGTTTGCGCCACTTGGAGGCTTTGGGCTCTATGGGGTGATTCCTAGCCCGGCTCCTCCTGCGTTTCACCAGGTAAAATACCTGTGCGTTGTGACACTCCCTGTCCCTCCAAACACTTCATCCGGGTCTGGTGAATCTTCAGGCCTCGGCTGTTCTTGCAAACATCTATTCAACTTCCTTTGAACAGAGAATATCTGTGACAGCTTCCATGCTGCAGTGTAGGCCAAGCTCAGAGATGATGTAGGTATCTCTAGCTCCATTCTGGAACATGTCCAAGATATTGAAGTTCACGACTACCATGACATTGATAGCGGATTCAAAATCCATGGTATCTCTGCTACTGCCCTGGGCTATGCATCTCAGCAATTCTGTTACTCTGCTCAGAAAAGTTTACTAACAATGTTGCATTGCCATGTCACTGAATTGTCACTGGCATGTGGTTGTCAGAGAGGATGGCTTTCCTGAAGGATAATGCGTTGCTCCTGACAGTTCCCGATTGCAGAATGTTCTTTGAAGATCCAGGGTGAATCACGTGACACTTAGTGAAAATCAAAGAACAATTATTCTGAAAGTTGTGGATGAACCCAATAAATAGTGCCAGTGCAAGATTGTTCCTGCTGCTGCATGGGTTGTCAATTGCAAGAGACTTGGGACTAGATCATGTCGGCTTGGAATCTTGGCTGGAATTGCCACTCATCGTCCCTCCATGGTTACCCATACCTAGAATAAATGTGGAAGGCCTCAATAACTGGCCATCAGCACGCTGGAGTTTAGTGGTGAGGTCCTGACAGTAACAGGGCTGTGGGCATAGTGTCAGATGCACATCCGCCCCTGACAGAACGCAAAGCTGTGCGGAGAATTTGGTTTTCCATTAAAGCTGCCATTAACATTAACACTGATGTTAAATGTTCTTGACATTTAGAAACGATCTAAAACATTTTGGTGAAGTAATTTGCAAAAGTAACATGTCATCCTTGTTGATACACAAAATTGCTGGGGAAACTCAGCGGGTGCAGCAGCATCCATGGAGCGAAGGAAATAGGCGACGTTTCGGGCCGAAACCCTTCTTCAGACTGATGGGGGGTGGGGGAAAGAAAGAAGGAAAAGGGGAGGAGGAGGAGGAGCCCGAGGGCGGGCGGATGGGAGGGTGGGAGGAGACAGCTAGAGGGTTAAGGAAGGGGAGGAGACAGCAAGGGCTAGCCAAATTGGGAGAATTCTATGTTAATGCCATAAGGACGCAAGGTCCCCAGACGGAATATGAGGTGCTGTTCCTCCAATTTCCGCTGTTGCTCACTCTGGCAATGGAGGAGACCCAAGACAGAGAGGTCGGATTGGGAATGGGAGGGGGAGTTGAAGTGCTGAGCCACCGGGAGGTCAGGTAGGTTATTGCGGACTGAGCGGAGGTGTTCGGCGAAACGATCGCCCAACCTACGCTTGGTCTCACCGATGTAAATCAGCTGACATCTAGAGCAGCGGATGCAGTAGATGAGGTTGGAGGAGATACAGGTGAACCTTTGTCGCACCTGGAACGACTGCTTGGGACCTTGGATGGAGTCGAGGGGGGAGGTGAAGGGACAGGTGTTGCATTTCTTGCGGTTGCAACGGAAAGTGCCCGGGGAGGGGGTGGTGCGGGAGGGAAGGGAAGAATTGACGAGGGAGTTGCGGAGGGAGCGGTCTTTGCGGAAGGCAGACATGGGGGGAGATGGGAAGATGTGGCGAGTGGTGGGGTCACGTTGGAGGTGGCGGAAATGGCGGAGGATTATGTGTTGTATTTGCCGGCTGGTGGGGTGAAAGGTGAGGACCAGAGGGACTCTGCCCTTGTTGCGTGTGCGGGGATGGGGAGAGAGAGCAGTGTTACGGGGTATGGATGAGACCCTGGTGTGAGCCTCATCTATGGTGGCGGAGGGGAATCCCCGTTCCCTGAAAAACGAGGACATTTCCGATGCCCTGGTATGAAATGTCTCATCCTGGGAACAGATGCGATGTAGGCGGAGGAATTGGGAGTAGGGGATGGAGTCTTTACAGGGGGCAGGGTGGGAAGACGTGTAGTCCAGATAGCCATGTGAGTCAGTGGGTTTGTAATGTATGTCGGTCAGGAGTCTGTCCCCTGCGATGGAGATGGTGAGGTCAAGGAATGGTAGGGACGTGTCGGAAATCGTCCAGGTGTATTGGAGTGCCGGATGGAAGTTGGTGGTGAAGTGGATGAAGTCAGTCAGTTGTGTGTAGGTGCAGGAGGTGGCGCCAAAGCAGTCGTCAATGTAACGGAGGTAGAGGTCGGGGATGGGGCCCTGGTACGTCGCGAACATGGATTGTTCAACGTACCCGACAAAGAGGCAGGCGTAGCTGGGGCCCATGCGTGTGCCCATAGCTACGCCTTGTGTTTGGAGGAAATGGGAGGAGTCAAATGTAAAGTTGTTGAGGGTGAGGACCAACTCCGCTAAGTGGAGGAGAGTGTCAGTGGCTGGGTATAGGTTGCTCCTCTGGTCGAGGAAGAACCGGAGGGCTCCGAGGCCATCCTGGTGGGGGATGGAGGTGTAGAGTGACCGGACATCCATGGTGAAGATGAGGGGGTGAGGGCCCAGAGAGTGGAATGCGTGGAGGCGGCGGAGAGTGTCTGAGGTGTCTAGAACATAGGTGGGGAGGGATTTGACCAAGGGGGATAGGATGGAGTCAAGGTATGTGGAGATGAGTTCGGTGGGGCACGAACACGCAGAGACAATGGGTCTGCCGGGAGAGCCGGGTTTGTGGATTTTGGGGAGAAGGTAAAAACGGGCCGTGCGGGGCTGGGGAACGATGAGGTTGGAGGCTTGGTCAGGTAGGGCGTGGGAATTGATGAAGTCGGTGATGGTGCTAGAAATGGTGGCCTGGTGCTCGTCAGTGGGGTCATGGTCCAAGGGTAAGTAGGAGGAGGTGTCCGAGAGTTGGCGCGTGGCCTCAGCTTTGTAGAGATCGGCGCGCCAGACTACCACGGCACCTCCCTTGTCGGCTGGTTTGATGACCCAATCTGGGTTTTTGCGGAGTGATTCGATGGCAGTGCGTTCAGAGGGGGAAAGATTAGAGTGAGACAGGGGAGTGGAGAAGTTGAGGCGGTTGACGTCGCGGCGGCAGTTCTGAATGAAGAGTTCCAGAGCCGGGACTTTATGAGGGTGGTTCCACGAGGAGGGGGTGCGTTGGAGACGGGAAAAGGGGTCATCATTGGGGGGCGAGGACTCCTTGTTGCCTTGTTGTGCCACACAAATCCTAATGAAATGAATGTGCCAGGTCCCCTGCATGGTCACTATGCTAACAAATAATTGGCAACCATGGTGTTATATTTTGCAACCAATACATTCTGTACTGCGCCAGAATTGAACTTGCTTGTTATATGTTTGCATTCTCAATGTCCTTCAAGTGAAATTGCCAATTCAATAACAATTAGAACAAAATTATGTCTAATTCTCATACTGTGGGGTTGTATCCAACAGAAATTCGACTGAAACCGCCAATGCTAATTATACTTAGGACCTTGATAGCTGACAGTCTAGGCACGGTTCCAACCAGAAGTAAACAGATTATATTCAAAAGAGCCCGAGGGCTAACAGTAATCCACACAGACTGCAGAAAGGCACGCATTTAAAAAAATAAATCCAACGTGAAAATTAAAATTAAATTCAGATAGCTAAATTAAAAGTGTATAACTTTTCAGACTGGGAGATCTATGTTTTTAAGAAAACAATAGATTACTGGTTTTCATATTAATCTGCTACTATGGGAAATATCTGCCTAAAACAGAAGTGGTCCTTGTCCATGTTTGCAATTCAGAATTGATTATGTCAGTAAGACATTGATGGTAATTCTAATCAGAGACTGGATAGTGAAGGTGTAGTAGCTGTCCATATCAAACTTGTTGGTGCTCAATGGGAAGAGATAACAGACCCTCAAGTAAATCAAGGTATTCCCTCTTAAGGACCACAAGGAGTGTTCTTGAAAACTTTGCACGAAAAACCATAGCACGTATATTCTACTCCTTTGGACTCCACTACCTCCTGCCCTCCCACTACCTTGAGTCTTGAAATCCTCTCCAGAAAACCACGGACCGCCAAGTGTCACCCCATCAGTTCCTCTCCACTTGACAACCTCTTGACCAGAGTAGCCTCCTATAGCTGCTGGCATCACCTTAGAAAGAAAGAAATATCTGTCAGGGAAACTGTTGTCCATTAAAGCACTTCAATTTCCTTCTTATTTTATCACATTGATATCACCAATGTTATCACCAATAAAAGTATTTTCAAAATTAGGCAAAATCAAAAAGACACAATCTTCAGTAATATGAATGGGGCATCAAATTAAAATAAAGTAAAATTTTTAATATTATATTCCCCATTTAAGATTCCAGGAAAAAACATACTGAGACCCATCAAGGTACAATAATTGACGTCCCTGGCCAGGACCTGCCCCGAAAGCAGTGGACAACCCTCAACTGCTTGAGGACAGGCGTCGGACGCTATGGAGTAGCCATGAAGAGGTGGGGCCTCGTGGACAGCGCCTCCTGCGAGGGTGGGGACCCAACACAGACAGTGGAGCACATAGTCACCAGTTGCCCCAAACATCGGACGATCACATGGTGAACGAGGTCTGATTGACCTGGACGATGACACGTTGGCCTGGCTCGCCTCAACGAAGCTGCAGGTCTAAATGACATACGACAGAAGAAGATTGATGATCTATACTGCTGCCACACGTAGGTCTTTATATCATGGAAATTTGAAGTTTAGTGCTACCTGAAACTATGTGCATGTTGACCACACTAAGCCACAATCTTTACATAATTTAGAAATGGCCATATATGGTACTCATTGTTCTTATTAAATGCTTACTGCTCGGGACACCGGTAGCTTCCTAATATGCCCTCTTTAGTGTTATATTGCAGCTTTTTATATTTCTGAGGCTATTTCTCATTAATTGTTCTGGTAATACTTTGTTATTGTGTGATTCCAGAAAATAGTGAAACGCACTGAAGCCTTACTGACAGATCTTAAATGCTGAACCACATATGCTATTTGAGCTAGTTCCCTTGACAATAGTCATTATATGTTGTTTAGAGATGAGCTGCCAGCAGCCCTAGGGCATACTTCCTCCTTGCAGGTTGAGTAGTAGACGTGCCAAATGTTTGAATGTTCCTTTCATGAGATTAGAACATCCAGTTTAAACGCACCAGCAATGTTTCCAACTAGGCATAATGAACACAACCAAAAGGAAAGCCTCGTGTCGACCATGCTGCGAATATGAGTCGAGGGCAAACTCACCAGAACTCGCGGATTAGTTCGCCCAAGTGGGACAGCCCCTTTCTGTGTCTCTCAAAAAAACCTTCCTGCTTGGTTCTTAAATTAATCAATTTACAGGGAAAATCATGCAGCAGCATTAGTTACCCCTTATCATCATTATCATCTATCTGAATTCCTCAAAGAGCTGAGTTATTTTTCTGATATCTGGCTCTGTTGGCGATTGTGTTTGGTTAAGTCTGGACATAGGTTTACAGTACACACACCACCTCTCACAGTACTTGGCAGGAACTGAAGACTATTCCATTCCAAATAATGTGAGAGTGTGCATTAGTGGGTGATTTATTATGGAAAAAGAGAGATGACACATGTATGCACCAGGACAGTACCGCGACCTGTATTATTTCCTCTATTACTACCACACCTAAATTTACACAGCTCTTTGCACATAAAAAGTCCTGAGTGGAAAATATGTAATCCATTGTACATATACAGTTGCTACTGAACTGTGTGCTAACTTCTGATTTAGTCTCTGTTTCTCTGTACGTCTGGAAGACACAGAGTATTTGATGAAATCAGGAATATGAAAGATACAGTCATAAACGATAGGAGCAGAATTGGGCCATTCGGCCCATCAAGTCTACTCTGCCAGACAATCATGCTGATATTTCTTCCCCTCTTAATCCCATTCTCCTGGCTTCTCCTCAAAACCCCTGACACCCCTGATTTAAATCCTTGAAAAGCCATAAAGCATGCAGTTGCAAATTGCTTGGCGGATTTCAAAGACCAAGTTACAAGCATGTAGCAAAAGCACTAACATAGAGGACCAAGCCTGTACATTTGGAAGTAGCTGAAAAATTTGCTTGATAAATCCTTCAGTGATCCTGAATCAAGCCTATATTGACGCCTTATTCTGTTGCTTTCATTTGCAAAGTAATGAAATTAAGATTTAAGGTAGATAAAAATGCTGGAGAAACTCAGCGGGTGAGGCAGCATCTATGGAGCGAAGGAATAGGTGATGTTTAGGGTCGAGACCCTTCTTCAGACTGATGTGGGGGTGGTGGTGGCGGGAAGAAGAAAGGAAGAGGCGGAGACAGTGGGGTGTGGGAGAGCTGGGAAGGGGATGTGAAAGAGGGAGAAAGCAAGGACTACCTGAACTTGGAGAAGTTAATGTTCATACCGCTGGGGTGCAAACTACCCAAGCGAAATATGAGGTGCTGCTCCTCCAATTTATGGTGGGACTCACTCTGGCCATGGAGGAGGCCCAGGACAGAAAGGTCAGATTCGGAATGGGAGGGGGAGTTGAAGTGCTGAGCCACAGGGAGATCAGGTTGGTTATTGCGAACTGAGCGAAGGTATTGGGCGAAGCGATCGCCAAGCCTAAGCTTGCTCTCACCGATGTAGAGCAGCTGATGCCTAGAGCAGCGGATGCAATAGATGAGGTTGGAGGAGGTGCAGGTGAACCTCTGCCGCACCTGGAAAGACTGCTTAGGTCATTGGATGGAGTCAAGGGGGGAGGTAAAACGACAAGTGTAGCATTTCCTGTGTTTGCAAGGGAAAGTACCAGGGGAGGGGGTGGTTTTGGTGGGAAGGGACAAATTGACCAGGGAGTTACAGAGGGAGCAGTCTCTGCGGAAAGCCGAAAGGGGAGAAGATGGGAAGATGTGGCCAATGGTGCAATCCCGTTGGAGGTGGCGAAAATGGCGGAGGATTATTTGTTGTATGTGATGGCTGGTAGGGTGGAAGGTGAGGACAAGGGGGACTCTGTCCTTGTTACGAGTGGGGGGATGGGGAGTGAGTGCAGAGTTACGGGGTATAGAAGAGACCCTGGTGAGAGCCTCATCTATAGCCGAAGAGGTGAACCCCCGTTTGCTAAAGAATGAGGACATCTCCAATGCCCTGGTTTGGAAGATTTAATGTGAGCACATTTGGAAAAGGTGTTGATTGGCAAAAGACCCAGAGGGGACATGGGTAGAAATTATCTTTGCACTGTAGATTGTTGTGAGCTGAAATGGCCTCTCTGAAAAGGGGATGAAAGTTTAATCAATATTAATATTCAAAAACACAAAGGATGAATATCTGAATGGAATTCATTTTCCAGCCATCGGGGAAGAACTGGATTAATTGGATTGCTCCAACAAGAATAATCCCAGGAATGATTGGGCTAACATATGATGAGCCTTTGACGGCACTTGGCCTGTATTCATTGGAGTTTCGAAGTGTGTTGGGGGACCTCATTGAAACTTAATGAATAGTGGAAGGCCTGGATAGAGTAGATGTGAAGAGAATTATTTTTCTTCACATCTACTTTTCTCATCATCACTAACACCCTCTTTCGCCAGAAAAACAAACTGAAGGCATCTTGGAGGCACCCACGCTCCAAACAGTAGCATCTCATTGACTATGTCATTGTACGAGCCATGGACTGCCGTGAAGTGAACATCACAAGGACCATGATCGATGCAGATGACGGCTGGACAGATCAACGCCTCATCCGCTCCATGATGTCCAGCATACTCAAGAGGAAGAGGAGGATTCAAACTAAGCAGATCCGGCCAAGGCTGAACCTTGGAGAAAACTGCCATCCAGCAGTTGGGGAAAGCCTCCAACAGAATATCCTGATGATATTGAAGGGCACTGGAGCCGGCTCAAATCCACCATCCTTGATATCTGTAAAAATATCCTTAGGTGCAAGTCCAGAAAACACCAGGACTGGTTTGACGAGAACGACACAGAGATAGAACAGCTCATCTCCAAGAAAAGGAAAGCCTTTCGTGCATGGCAAAATGATGTAACCTGGAAGGCTAAAAGAGCGGCTCACTCCACAGCCAAGGCGGACATCCTGAGCCAGGTAAGTGAGCTTAAGAACTCTTGGTGGATGGATAGGTCTCTGGAAATCCAGAGACTGACCGACTCAGATGACACCAGAGGTTTCTTCAGCACTACTAAGGGCGTCTATGGTCCAAGCTACCACGGCTTAACCCCCCTGCACTCAAAAGACGGACAAGAACTGCTGAAGGCAGTTAACGTCCATTAATGTCCGATGGAAAGAGCACTTCCAGGAACCCCTCAACCGTGACAGCACAACTGAACCAGACATTACCCACCTCATCCCCCAGAGTCCCATCAGAGAAGACTTAGAAGAACCTTCCACTATGACAGAGCTTCAAGATGCCACCAAGAGCCTTAAGAACAACAAGGCCACCGGTCCAGATGGGATCCCAGCTGAGATCTTAAAGGAAGGTGGACTGGAGCTCCTGTACCACATCCATGCCCTACTCCTCAAGGTCTGGGAAAAAGAAGAACTTGCCTCAGAACTCAGGGATGCTCTGATAGTGACCATTTTCAAGAAGAGGGACAAGGCTGCATGTGGAAACTACAGAGGCTCCTCGCTCCTGTCAACAACATGCAAAGTCCTAGCTCGTGTCATCGCAAACCGACTTCTACCACTGTCTGCGGAGCTACTCCCAGAATCACAGTGTGGCATCCACCCATCCAGAGGTACAGCAGACATGATATTCACAGTACACCAACTCCAGGAAAAATGCCGTGAACAGCCTTTGTACAGCCTTTGTACATGACCTTCATAGACCTGACAAAGGCTTTTGACTCGGTAGACCGCCAGGCTCTTTGGAGCATACTATCAAGGTATGGTTGTCATGACAAGTACATCAGAATATTGAGGTTTCTACTTGATGGTAGGTCACAGTGCTCAGTAACTGCAGCTCTGAGTCCGTGCCCTTCACTGTGGAAACGGGGGTCAACAGGGATGCATCATCGCACCCACCCTGTTTGTCATCTTCATTGCTGCCATACTTCACCTCATTGGTGAAGAGCTGCCACAGGGGACCCCAATCCTCCACAGAATAATAGGTTGAAGGCCAAGAGCAAAGTCAGTAAAGCTCCATCATGGAGCTTCAGTATGCGGACTGCACCAATGCAGCACACTCTGCAGAAGGCCTCCAGGGCATCCTGAATGCCTTTGCCAAGGCATACAGAGCTATGGGCCTAGCCTTAAATCTCAAGAAGACCTATGTCCTACATCAAACTCCACCCAACCAGCCGTCTACCCAGCCCACTATAAAAGTGGACGACACCACTCTTGAAAACGTTGACCACTTCCCCTACCTTGGCAGCATTCTTTCCTCAAAAGCTGACATTAACTCTGAGCTCAACCATCGCCTGAGTTGTGCCAGTGGAGTCTACGCCAGACTCAGGAAAAGAGTCTTTGAAGACAGACACCTAAAGGCTCAAACAAAACTGCTGGTCTACAGAGCCGTTGTCCTCCCCATCCTGTTGTATGGAGGCGAGTCATGGACCACCTACAGCAGGCACCTGAGAGCCCTGGAACAATACCATCAAAGATCCTTACGAAAGATTCTGAGGATCAGCTGGGAGGACAAACGCACCGACATCAGCGTTTTGGAGGAAGCCAACATGACCAGCATCATCACCACAATAATGCAGCGCCAATATCGATGGACTGGCCATGTCATCCACATGTCCAACACACGTCTCCCTAAACAGATCCTGTACTCTCAATTGAAGGAAGGTCAGCGAGCCCCCGGCGGATCAAAGAAATGCTTAAAGGACAACATCAGGACCAGTCTGAAGAAATTCCACATCACATCAAGCAACTGGGAGCACATTGCACTGGACACTGGTGGAAATCCACGCAGGAAGGAGCTGCACCATGAAATGGAACTACGTCGTGTCGCAGAGACAAAGTGACAGCACCGTAAGGAGAGAGAGAGAAGGGGGCTTGTCGACTACCAACCACCGCCAGTCTCCACTGCCCACGTTGCACCAAGCTGTGTGGATTGCGGATCGGCCTCTACAGACATCTGTAGACCCACAAGTAGACGATCCTATGGAGAGGCCAGCCATACTCGTTTTGAGTGACCGCCGATGATGATGATGAAGAGAATGTTTCCACTAGTGGGAAAGTCTAGGACCAGATGCCATAGCCTTAGGAATTTCTTTAGTCAGAGTGTGGTAAATCTGTGGAATTCATTGTCAAGGAAGGCTATGGAGGCCAAGACAATAGATATTTTTAAGGCAGAGATTGACAGATTCTTGATTAGTATGGGCATCATGGGTTATAGGGAGAAGGCAGGAGAATGGTGTTGAGCGGGAAAGATATATCAGCTATGATTGATTGGCAGGGTAGACTGGATCGGCTGAATGGCCTAATTCTGCTCCTATAACTTATGAGTTTATGAACCGTAGGCTAGCACATCCACATGGCCCAACAGTGTCCTCCTGTCACTGAATCATTCCGTGGCTTATCATGGCATTCTCATGTTCATCTTTCATTCCTGTTCTGCTGTCAAGTTCTGAACAATGAAAGGAAGTATTGACCTTGTCATCGCCATGTCTGCTGCTTCTGTGTAGGTCTTGACTGGTGGATCCAATTCTTTACCAAAATAATTTATTATCTTTGCTGTATTTCTTCCACAGGTACTTTCAAAGCAACATCTTGAATTAGTTTTGCCTCCATCTCTTGGTTCATTATTTAAACCCAAATTCCTTGCAGATCAGCTGAAACATGTCTGCATTTCGCAGGCATGACTCGCATGTCATGTGCTGACCTTGTTTTAGAATGTAGTGGTCAACTAAGTGCAATAAAGTTGTATAGAGAGCCCACAGCGATGAGTTTGCAGTGCATCACTTCCATTCACACCCACTTTTCACTATATTGTGAATTTAAAAAAGTTATTGTTCTGTTTTCATTATATTTAGAAGGATCTAGAGCAAGTGGGACCCGTTGGGTCCTGTCCCCTCGGTTGCAGGGGGGGGGGGGGGGGGGGCTGCGGCATCACACAGGCATTAACCACACCCCCCCAACACACACTATGCAACCCCCTTAATATTATATTAATATTCTTCATTCGCTCCTTTTACCACATCCCCGCCCTATCCATTCATGCATAGCCCCCAACTCGCAGGCGCATCTAGAGAGGGAGAGGGAAGGGAGAGAGGGGGGGGGGAGAAGGGGGGAGAGGAAGGGGGGGGGAGGAGGGGGGAGAGGAAGGGGGAGAGGAGAGGGGGGGAGAGGAGAGTGTGGGAGAGGGTGGGAGAGGAGGGGGAGAGGATGAGGGAGAGGAGAGGGGGAGAGGAGGGGGAGAGTAGGGGGGGGAGGGAGAGGGGGAGAGAGCAGGGAGAAAGGAGGGGAGAGAGGGGTAGAGAGAGAGGGGGGAGAGTGGGGGGAGAGAGGATAGGCCAGGGGAGGGGTGAAGAGGGGAGAGGAATGGAGGGGGGGAGAGAGGTGGGAGAGAGGAGGGGAGAGGGGGGGGGAGAGGGGGGTAGAGAGAGGGGAGAGTGGGGGTGAAAGTGGAGAGAGGTCTGGGTTGGGGGAGAGAGAGGGGGGGAGAGAGCAGGGAGAAAGGAGGGGAGGGAGGGGGTAGAGAGAGGGGGAAGAGAGTGGGGGGAGAGAGGAGAGGCCTGGGGAGGGGTGAAGAGAGGAGGGGAGGGGGGAGAGAGGAGGGGGAGAGAGGGGAGGGAAGAGAGTGTGGGGAGAGAGGGGGGGAGAGGAGAGATAGAGGGGGGAAGAGAGGGGGGGAGAGAGGGGGGGAGAGGAGAGAGGCCGGGGAGGGGAGGGGAGGGGAGAGGAGAGGGGGAGAGAGAGGGGGGGAGAGAGGGGGGAGCAAGGGGGGAAGAGAGGGGGGGAGCAAGGAGGGGAGAGATGGGGGTAGAGAGAGAGGGGGAGAGAGGGGGGGAAGAGAGTGGGGGAAGAGAGTGTGGGGAGAGAGGGGGGGGGAAGCGAGTGGGAGGAGAGAGGAGAGAGGCCGGGGAGGGGTGAGGAGGGGAGAGGAGGTGTGGAGGGGAGGGAAGAGGGGGGAGAGAGGAGGAGGGGGGGCGAGGAGGATGGTGGGGAGAGGAGGAGGAGATGGGAGAGGAGGAGGAGGGGGGGAGAGCGGGGGGGGGGGGGGGAGGAGTAGGGGGTGAGAAGAGGACGGGGGAGAGGAGGAGGAGGGGAAGAGGGACCCGACCCAAGACGGACCCGACCCGAGGCGGACCCAACCTGAGATGGATTCGACCCGAGACGGATCCGATCAGAGATGGACCCGAAAGCTCATTCTTCGCTCGCAGGGCGTGGTACACATCCCATGGAACACAGCGCGCAGATTCATAGTGACGTCATCAGCGAAGGCAGCTGTTTTTTTTTCAGTCTTTTCAGATTTTTGAAATTTTCATTAATAACTCGAGAAATAAAGCATGAATTTTTCAGATAAGGTGATTTTGGAAAAATCTCTGCCGGAATATGTTAAAATGTTACCGTTATCGCATCTTTTTTTCGAGAAGATATGATTACACACAAACAAACACACACACAGACAAATAAATACACATCCAAGATCAGAGTATAGAGATATGATAAGGAATGGATACATTATGGCAATGAAATACAAAGTTCAACATCAATGCAGAATTTGTGCTTGTATGATTTAAGAGATTTTTTTTTATTAGAAGTACAGTAAATTACAGTAATACACATTTATTACATTTGTTGTACCACTTCGTTTTTCGAGCTTTAAAAAAGGTAGAAATAAAAGAAGTAAGGAAAGTGAGCAAGAGTCGTGAAGGTGCAGAAAAGTGTTGGGAAAAGAAAGCCCCTTAGAGAAGAAGTTAGAGAAGGAAGTAAAGAAAGGAAATTGACCCTAGAAAGAGAAGAAAAAAAAGGAGAAACAATCGCTCTATTATAACTCCGCAAAAAAGGATATACCAACCGTGTGTTTTTTTACCCCCCGTTACCAGATCCTGGTACCATTTATTTTTTAAATTACTATTGCACCTTATGCTTGTAATAGTTCCATAAATGCAGACCACGTCTTTTGGAAATGGTCCGCTTTGCCTGCTAGGAGGAGTCTCATCTCTTCCAGGTGTAATGTTTCGAACATGTTTGAAATCCACATTTTTATTGTTGGTATTGGAGCGTTTTTCCAGAATTTGAGTATAAGCTTTTTTCCCATTATTAGCCCGTAATTAAGTAAGTTCTTTTGAAACACGTTTAGTTCGGGGTTACCTTCCGATATTCCAAAAATGATCCATTCTGCTTTTGGTACAAGTTTTATTTTAATTAATTTTGTGAAGATTTCAAATATTTAGTTCCAGAATTTTTGGATTTTTATACAAAAAACAAAAGAGTGCGTTATGGTAGCTTCTTGTGACTGACATTTATCACAAGTGGGTGAGACATTGGGGAAAAGTTTATTTATTTAGTTTTTGAATAATATAGTCTATGTAATGTTTTGAATTGAATTAGAGTATGTCGTACGTTGATCGAGCATTTATGCACATATAGTAAGTGTTTATCCCAGCTCTCTTTTGAAATTTTTATAGCTAGCTCTTGTTCCCAGCCTCTTCTAATACCATCGGTTGTAGGTATTTCTATATTTAAAATAATGTTGTATAAGTATGATATTAGATTTGCTGATTCAGCCTTTGTCTTCATGACTTCATCCAATAAGTCTGGGGGCATGTTATGATAGTCTTTTGTGTATTTGTTCAGATAGTCACGGATTTGAAGATATTTAAAATATTGATTATTTTTCAAATTATATTTCAGTTGTAATTGTTGAAATGATAATAATTTTCCCAATTCATACAAGTCTCCGAGCATTTTGATTCCCATTCTTTCCCATTGTGTAAATGATTTATCTATAATTGAAGGTTTAAACGATGGATTATTGACTATTGGCATTAAAAAAGATAGATTTCTTAATTTTAGATTCTGTTTTATTTGTTTCCAAGTTCTAATTGTGCTATGTATCATTGGATTTTTATTGTAATTTTTGTTATTCAGATTCATTGGTGAGAGGAGAGTCGCTCCTGTATTACACGGAGAGCAGTCCTCTCTCTCCATTACAATCCAGTCCACCTGCTGGGCAGAGTTGTCCAGCAGGTGAATCATATTTTTAATATTTACTGCCCAATTATAGTACATAAAGTTAGGGAGCGCTAGACCACCCATCTCTTTTGGTTTACTAAGGTGTGCTCTTTGTATTCTGTGGGATTTATAATCCCATATAAAATTTGTAATGTCTTTTTGGAAGATATATAGGTATTGATTGAAATAAATATAGGATTTGTGGTAAAAAGATCATTTTTATAGCATTTATTCGACCTATTAAAGACATCGGGAGCGTTTTCCAGAATTTGATTAGATTATTTAGTTTCTTAAGTAAGGGACTATAATTGGCATTAAACATAGCGTGATAGTTTCTAGTAATTTCAATTCCCAAATATTTGAATTTTTCTGTGGCTATTTTAAAGGGGAATTTCAAGAGATGTGTTGAGTCTTTCGGTTTTATCGACATAATTTCACTTTTGTTCCAGTTTATTCTGTATCCTGAGAAAGATCCAAAGTCCTCAATTAGATTTAATATGTTTGGTATACTGATTTGGGGTTTTGTGATATACAGCTCATGCTGTTCACTAAAGCTAAATCAAAGCCCTCGGACCTCCCTCCTATCACCACTTTGCAGGGCTCTGTGGTTGAATCTGTGTCTCAATATAAATATCTGGGAATTATAATTGATGATTCTCTCTCTTTTAAACCTCATATCCAGCAACTTGTGAAAAAACTAAAGATAAAATTAGGTTTTTACTTTAGAAACAAATCTTGTTTTTCTTTTGAAGCCAAAAAAAGACTTGTTGCTGCAACGTTTATGTCTGTGTTGGACTATGGTGATGTTTTATATATGAATGCATCTTCAAAATGCCTACAGTCTTTGGACACGGTCTACCACGGAGCACTGAGATTTGTTACTAATTTTAAAACCCTCACGCACCACTGCACTTTGTATGCTCAAGTTGGATGGTTTGCCCTGTCCACCCGCAGACTCCATCATTGGCATATCCTTATTTATAAGACTATCCTCGGTGTTCTTCCTTCATACCTGCAGAAGTATGTAATTCGAAAAAGCACAGGAACTTATCAGCTCCGCTCTGAGGACTTGTTCTGACTAACTGTACCTAAAGTCCGTACTGAACTGGGGAAAAGGGCATTTAGTTATGCTGCTCCCTTCGCATGGAACCAGCTGCAGAATAATCTGAAACTTAAGGAGCTGGTTTCTATAAACAGATTTAAATCCCTTCTTAATGATGTTGAAGCGGGCTCTTCTGTCTGTGCATGCTTTGTTTGATGATGTTCTGACTGTGACTCTATTTATATGTTCTCTGTTGTTTTTTTTAAATTATTGTCTGTAACTGTGGAACTGTGCTGCTGCCTGTCTTGGACAGGACTCTCTTGTAAAAGAGATTTTTAATCTCAATGAGACTTATCCTGGTTAAATAAAGGTTAAATAAATAAAATAAAAAAGTACATCGTCTGCATATAAAGATATTATGTTATTTGAATATTTTGTATTATAACCGTAAATATCCGGGTGTGTTCTGATTTTTTCAGCTAAAGGTTCAATTACCAGAGCAAATAACCGTGGTTATAATGAACATCCTTGTCTATTGCCCCTTGATAATTGGAATTTCGTAGATAGTATATTATTAGTTAATATTTTAGCCGTGGGTTTGTTATATAATAATTTTATCCATGCGATGAAGTTCTCTCCCATTTGAAATTTTTGCAATACTTTAATCATATAATCCCATTCTACTTGATCAAACGCTTTTCTGCTTCCAATGAAATGATAGATAACTCTTGTTCTTGAGGTTTGTGAGAGTGCATTATGTTAAGCAGACATCTCAGGTTATTAAATTAATGTCTCTTAGGTATAAATCCCGTTTGATCCTCATTTATTAATTTACTAACATATTTACTTAGTCTTCTAGCTAGTGTTTTCGCTAATATTTTTTTATCCGTATTTAATAAAGCAATAGCTCTATATGAGCTTGGTTCTTCTATATCTTTATCTTTTTTAAGTATTAATGTGATCGTTGATTCTGGTTCAGGTAAGATTTGTTCTTTAAAAGCGTATGTGTACATTTTCTGTAGACGTGGTGTAACTATGTCGTAAAAACATTTATAAAATTCATTACTGAATCCGTCTGGTCCTGGTGTTTTTCCATTTTTATGTGTGTTTATTGTGTCTTCTATTTCCTTAGATGTAATTTGTGCTCCCAGTTCCTCTTGTTCCTTCAGTTCTAGTTTTGGGAGGTTACAATTGTCCAGAAATTCTGAGACTTTATTATTGTCTATTAGCGTTTTCGATGTGTATAAATTCTTGTAAAATTGAGCAAATCTTTTATTGATATCATTGGGTAGTGTTAATAATTCCCCTCTATCTGATTTAATCTTTAAAATTGCATGATCTTTTTCCCGTTTTTTCAGTTGGCGTGCCAAAAGTTTATGGGGTTTATCCCCAAATTCGAAATGTTCTTGTTTTGTAATTTGGAATAGTCTTATAACTTTCTCTGACAATAATTTATTTAGCTTAAATTTCAGTATTAACATTTTATTATGTTTATCCATAGTTGGATCTTTAGCATTATCTATATCTAGTTGTCTGATTTGTTCTTCTAATTGTCTTTGTTCATTCTTATTCTTTTTGTTTTGAAAAGCTTAATATGAGATAATGACTCCTCTAATAAATGCTAGTAAAGTGGGCGATATATCTGGTGTATCGTTTGTCTCAAAAAATAGGTCCATCTGTTTTTTTAGATATATACTCCCTTGTGGGTCTTTCAGAATTTGCGAGTTAAACCTCCAGAACGATTTGGTCGTAGACATTCCTTCTAATTTTAAAACGAAAGTTAGCGGGGAGTGATCTGAAATCGTATTGGTGTGATATTTAGGGTTCATAGTATAAGGGATTAGTTTTGTATCCACTAGGAAATAGTCTATACGTGAGTATGTTTTGTGTACCATTGAATAAAACGAGTATTCCCTTCCAGTTGGATTCGCGATCCTCCAAACGTCTGCTATATTTATATTTTTTATATATGTATTTAAGAGTTCACTAGTTTTAGATTTCATATTACCTCTTTGTTTTTGCATCGATTTATCTAAGTATGGATCTAAAACACAGTTAAAGTCTCCTCCAATTATAACATTTTGGTAGTTAAATTCTGCGATTGTATTCAGGATTTTATTGAAAAATTGAGGATTATCAAAATTGGGCGCATATATATTTACCAAAGTGATTGGCGTAGCATGGATCTCTCCTGCAACTATAAGATATCTCCCTTCCTTATCTGATATAATGTTCTTTGATTTGAATGGTATTCCTTTGTGAATAATAATTGCGGTGCCTCTGGATTTCGAAGTATGTGAGGAGTGAAATGTTTGGCCTATCCAATTCGATTTAAGAGGTATTTGTACAGATTTTTATCTTTGGTCCTTATCGCTGTGGGTCAAAGAATATAATCAATGGCACAAAAAAATTGCTTAGATCAATCAAGCAAGAAGATACTTTGATGAAGTCACTTGCATTGAGCTGGTTTGACATTTGTTATAATTGGCTACACAAAGTATTACGTGAGACCACATGCGCTTATAATTACACCAAAACAGGTCTCCCCTTTGACACCTTGGTGATAGATTAAAGTATTTTATTTCCTGATCTCTACACTATAGTTAACTGAAGATTTTATCATTTTGTGTGTAGATAATGGTGTAAGGGTTTCAGCTTTGACCCTTGTTTAAACGGCTGGCGCCTGTCACCTACAATGGCTAAATTAAAACAAAAATGTTTTTTATTGTAAATGAAAATGTCTTTATCCAATATAATTCCATTGAAAACTAGACAGATAAAATGCATTATTGATATTTTAATTCTGCTCATTACATGGGTGGTGAATTTGAAATACAAAGCAATGCTAACAAGGTTCATAAATGGGTGAAGGTGAATTTACACAGGAAAATACATTCTAGACATCAAAGATATTTTTTGTGCGTTAACTGAATTAATGTTGAAGTGTGTTTTTTTCACCAACCAGCACCTCTTCCTCTGAGCCACCTGTGTCTTCATTCCAATACAATACAATACAAATTTATTGTCATTTGAGCCTCAGTGAGACTCAAACGAAATTTCGTTTACACAGCCATACAAACAAAGACAATGTCCTACAGACATACACACAATTAAATTCACACAAACATCCATCACAGTGAACCCACTGTGATGGAAGGCAAAGTCTTTTCTCTCCCCTGCTCGCCATGTCTCTCCCGATGTCCAAGCCCCAGGCGGGTGATGATAAGTCCCACGGCCATTTTAGGCCGCGCGGGGCGATTTACGGCCCCGCTCCCGGTCTGAAGTACAAGGTTGGAGCCCCCACGGGCGATGGTGAGCCCCACGGCCATGAAGCTGCGCCAGGTGATGTACGGTCCCGGTCCAGGGTCGTTCCAACCCCGCGACAAGGGCTGGAGAAGTCGCGTTGCGGGAGCTCCGGGAAGCGGTCTCTCTCTCCCCCCGGACCCGCGAGCTCCCGATGTCCCAGTCCACCGGACCTGCGGCTGCGTTGCTGGAGCCTCCGAGCCCCAGGAGTCGAGTCGCAGCAGCGAGTCACCACCGCTCCCCACGCTCCGAGGCCGGCCAGCCCCACGATGGTGAGTAGTCCGCAGTCTCCGCAGTCTCCCGAGCCCCCGGGTCGTTCAGGTTGGAGGCCGCTCCACGGTGCTAAGCCCCAACGACAACGGAGACCCGACAGGGAAAAGGTTGGGTCTCCCGGACAGGGAAGAGATTTAAACAGTTTCCCCCCGCCCCCCCACATATACACATTTAAAACCAGTATTAAAAAACACCAAACACTACATTTAACTAGACAAAAAATAAAAAAAAGACAGACAGGCTGTAGGGGCCGCTGCAACGGGTGAGTCGCGCCGCCCACTTATTACTTTCAATTCACTTGGTTCCTTTCAAATCCGAAATTCCCCCAAAGGCACACCATGCATTGTGTAAGACCCTGCCTTTGTGTAAACAGAAGTTGCCCACTCACATTCAGCTCACTTTTATCATAGACACAAAATGCTGGAGTAACTCAACGGGCCAGGCAGTAGCTCTGGAGAGAAAGTATGGGTGACGTTTCGGGTTAAGACTGAAAAAGGGTCTCGACCCAAAACGTCACCCATTCCATCTCTCCAGAGATGGTGCCTGTCCCACTGAATTGCTCCAGCATTTTTGTCTACCTTTGATTTAAACCAGCATCTGCAGTTCTTTCCAACACAGCTCACTTTATCCTACCTGCAGTGAAAATATGGCTGGTGGGTGAGGCAGGCATAGAGAACAGCACAGGACCCCATACATCAGGTCTGCCAACATTGGGTGAGAGTTAGGAGAGAGAAATTGTGAGAGACCAAGCCTGAGGGTACGGAGCTTTTGCTTTTTTCAGCTTTAAATTGTGCAATCTGGTGCATACTGTAGTGAGTCTTTTAACTTATACCTGAATGCAATATTTATGCTTTAAATTGGATTAGCTATGTATAAGGTTAAGCTAAATTACATTCCTAATTATATTCCACAGTAGAGCCAGTCTCTGATCAACAGGTGCAACACATGAATGATCTTAGTGTATTCATGTAAGGAAATCAGATTATAATCAAGCACTTGACCAACCTGGGTCTCACTGCACACTTGGTACTACACCTGACCCTGACTCCAGTTGCATACCTTCTCTCACTCCTGACCCTGACCCAGCCTTATACCTCGCTCCCCAAACAAACATAATAGTTGAGTGGCAAATGACAATAGTGACAATAGTGCTACCTTCCCAATGTTTAATTGAAGGAAATAATGGGTTATCGGGGCTGTATGTTGTGACAGACAGCCTGACACCTTGCCTGTCATTTTAATATCACATTTATCCCATCCCCCTGGATATTCCGGATTATTAAATTAAGGTTTTGTCAACTAATTACAAATCAGGCTAATTACAAATCACTAACATTAGCCAACTCCGAAACATGAAGCGCTGAGCATTGGGATCCAGACAGCATGGACAACTGGCTTCAGTTCCCCGCTCACATCTGGCAGTGCACTCCGTCTGAACCACGGAGCGGTTTTGAGAATGGGGGGGCTGAGCAATCACTGATCACTAGCCTTGGGGGTACCTGGTGAGGGAGTGGAGTGACCGAGTGGGGGGACGGTGTGGGAGGTGGGTGCCCCCTCCCACGGTAGGGATTTTTTGAAATTTGATGTATTAAAATCATGTTTTAGTGCATTGCAGAAGTATGATTTCAATGTTTTTTATTTGAAGTATTTTTAAGAGGTAACTTTTTAAGGGGTAACTTTTTCCACACAAAGGGTGGTGAGTGTATGGTACAAGCTGCCAGAGGAGGTAGTTGAGGCAGTGACTATCCCAACATTTAAGAAACAGTTAAGCGGCCTTTTCACGGGGCGAGTTGACGCAAGATGTCACCAGAGTGAAGAGGTCGTGGTCCAGCACGAGTCTCACACGATATAACGGCAGTAGATAAAGAGTTCCCACGGTACTCGGCATTTATGTTATTCGTGCGAGTGACTTGGCCGTTTCCCGAGCTGTCGCGTTAAATCTTGAATGAACATCGTGAACTACACGTGACACAAATGATGTAACATTTTTTTTCACACACTATATATATCCTCCCTTGGTTGAATCGGCTCATTTGGAGACATGCCTTTACGAAATAATTTCGAGTACAGGATGTTGGTTTTTTTCATTGACGCGCTGCATGCAGCTGCCCACTATGTGCATCGAAAACGCTTGCTTGAAGGCAGAAGGGAGAGATTAATTAAAAAGAGAATTAAGAGGAAGTCTCACTGGGTGAAGCCCATCTTTCAACGGAGAGCTCAATTTGGACAATATGAGCAACTGCTTAATGTGCTGTGCGAAGTGGATACAAGTGCATTCAAAAACTTTGCAAATAGAGCCTGCCCTCCGCATTTAATGTGCTATTTCTTGTGCTTCTTGGATACCTGAGCACAAGTTGGTAAATACAGATGGCCTTTTTAAAGGCAAGCATTACAAGTGAGAATTGCCTGCCCTCATGCATAATTCTTTTTATGGCTCTTAGAGACATGATTCAAACTTCAAACACAGAGGGTGTAAAAGCTGTCTGCGACTTTTTTACTTTGCAGCTGCAGGGCAGACAGACAGACTTATAAGAGAAGTTTAAGTTAACTGCAAACACAGCACTTTTACATCAATAGCAATGTATGTTTTTAAATCTTGGATAACATTAAATGGTTCTCCTCTTGATGAACTTATATATCGTTATATAAACTCACATGAGCACTCGGGAAACTCGGCAGCCTTCGTCTCCAGCAGGTTCCTTTTTCTCTCCCTGTTTCTATAATCCTCTCTGGATTTATCGTAGAGAATCTCGTTAAATTGGAACCATTCTACAAGTTCCCCCTCTTGTTCCCTGGTGAAGTTATATGACTTTACCTTCTGCCATCTTCCCTTTACATAAGCGTCTGTAGAGGCTATTCCTACAACGGCTACTGGGGAGGCAATCTGAATTGCACCTTGCTCACCCTCTCCCTGCTCCAAGGAGCCCACAGGCAGTGTTATCTGTGGCATCTCCTGTTGCCTCTCCACCTGTCTCTCTTGCTGCATCTCCTCCTCATTCTCCTGCATGGCAAAAACATCTCTGACCCGCTTTACCCCCTTTCTTTGAGATTTTCTGGGAGCCATCTCTGCAAGTGTTCCTGTTAAAAAGATTATCCAACAATGACAATTAGGTGGGACGTCCTCGAAGGACACATGTTCCCATGTGTCCTTTTGAGACCACCTTTTTTAGTCACCCTCTGTCCCCTCTGTCCAGCTTCCGGGTTTACCGTTCACAGGAGTTCCCACGCGCTATATCTCTAAAATCTGAAGTTATGTAATGTCTAAAGGAACTGCAGACGCTGGTTAATGCTGGTTAATATGCACAGAAGGACACAAAATGTTGGTGTAACTCAGCAGGTAAATCAGATCTGGGAAGAAAAGCATAAAAAGCTGGAGTAAGTCAGCGGGTCAGGCATCATCTCTGGAGAAAAAGAATAGGTGACGATTCGAATCGGAGCCCTTCTTCAGACATCCTAATCGGAATTGAGTCTGAAGATGTGTCTCGTCCCGAAACATCAGCTTTTTTTCTCCAGAGATGCTGCTTGACTCGCTGAGTTACTCCAGCTTTTTGTGTCTGTCTTCGGTTTAAACCAGCATGTGCAGTTCACTCCTTACACGGGTCTCTGCACAACATTGATTGGTAGCGTTCCGGACCCCTGGACCCGAGGACTCCGACCTGTATCTCTCAAAAGAAGTGCATGTGAAAAATATCTCACGGACCATAAAAATGCGTAACCTTTCAGTAAAGTCCCTTTTAAAGTCCCTTTTAAAGATTATAGTTATTTTCTTGAATCTCATTAACATAACTCATGAATAAGTTGATGTCCATATGCGGATGTAAATCTTTATTTTTATTTATTTTTTAAATTCAATCCCACTGAAGATAATTTTTAATCACCTTCTGTCCCCTCTGTCCAGCTTCCGGGTTCACCGTTCGCAGGAGTTCCCACGGTACCCGCAAGAGTTATTACGGATATCGCACGGATATCGCACTGGCCACTACGTTCATATAATGTTGCAATACTCAACCACAAGTGTACAAGTCACTCTTGGAGAAATTCAAACTTTCTTGAATTTTCTCCCGAGTGACCAAGTTACACGATGACCTGCCGTTAGCGCTACGGTGGTCCACGGTGGTCCACGAATGCCGTACTGTTATCGCACGAGGTTCCCACGATGTTGAACTCTGGTTAACTCTTGCGTCAAGTCGCCCCGTGAAAAAGCCGCATTAGACTGACACAGGTTTGGAGGGATATGGTCCAAAAGCAGGTACACCTCCACCATGCATGAATGCTTCAAAGTCAAGTGTCCTATTTTATTGCCATATACTCAAGCAGAGAAACATAGAAAATAGGTGCAGGAATAGGCCATTCGGCCCTTCGAGCAAGCACTGCCATTCAATATGATCATGACTGTTCATCTAAAATCAGCATCTCTTTCCTGCTTTTTCCCCATATCCCTTGATTTTGCTAGCCCCAAGAGCTAATGTAACTTTAACTTGAAAACATCCAGTGAATTGGCCTCCACTGCCTTCTGTGGCAGAGAATTCCACATATTCACAACTCTCTGGGTGAAGAAAGTTTGTCCTCATATCAGTCCTAAATGGCCTACCCCTTAGTCTAAAACTGTGACCCCTGGTTCTGAACTCCCCCAACATCGGGAACATTTTTCCTACAGTTACAGTAAGTGAAAATCTAGCAGGCAAGCAGGATGCTTTCTCCAACCACCACCATTTGAAGGCTATCTTCCACTGCTTCTACCCAGTGCTTGGTACCTACTTCCAGCAGCCACTGGTTGTCCTCCAGGATGCACCGAGCCGCAACCTGGTCCATGCCAGTCACCAGGGCGAATTCGGCACAGAGACTCTCATGGCTGCGGCGCAACACTTCCGATAACTCTGACGGCCCGGGACTCTTGCACTGAAACTGCTCCATGGCCGGAGCTGCAGCGAGCGACTCTCCAGCCCGGCAAACACTCGCCAGCCCCGGCTCCCCGTCCGCATCTGCCCCTGCCGATGCTTCTGCTTCCATCCCTCCCTCCGCCCCGACTCTCCAACACCCACGACCAGGTTGCTCAGAGCACAGCAGCGCCTCGTCCAAAGCCAGAGACATTGAAACATGTCTAGTCAAAAAGCTGGGCCCCCCCGGTTCAGCGGCCCATGCGAACATCTCTCTCCTGCCACTCGCCAGCTTCGCTCATGTCAGCCGCTTCCCGCAAATCCTTAAATTCCGACTGCCGCCGGGAGCAGGACATGGCCTTACTTGCAGTGCTGGGTGACACTCATTCACTGCCTGGTCGGTGTCTTTCAGTGTAAATTTGCATGGGGACATGTTTGGAGGTGTGTCACGGTTCGGTCAAGTGAGAATAACAAAGAATAAGAATGCTGCTGGCTTGCCAACAGACGCGCACACAAGCAGTTGACATTAGTTTTGAAATTCTCGTTGATCACAGATTTTCTAACGACAGAGCGTGAGAAATTTGAGATCAGCGTGAGAGCGTGAGAATTGGGCGAAATGCGTGAGTCTTATGCTCAAAAGCTCGAAGTCCTCAGTGAAATCCACAGTTCACAGTTGAGGTTGCAGATGTGTGATGTTCAAGAGCCTGATGATTGTTGGGAAGAAGCTTTTTGTGAAGCTGTTGCCACAGTTCTCAGACTATACCACTTTACCGAGGATAGAAGTGAAGTGAGAGCGTGGTCAGTGTGGTGTGGATCTTTGATGATGCTGGTTTTCTATTTGAGGTAGTGCCTCCTATAGATTCCTTCATTACACGGGGGGTCAGTATCCATGTTGGACCAGACAATGTAATGTTCATTTTTTGTAAAGTCCTTCATTCCTGGGCATTTGAGTTGTCAAACCAGGCATTGTTGCAACCAGTCAATATGCAATATACTATACAGTTGTAAAAGGTCAAGAGAGTATTTGTTTACATGACATCTATATAACTAAAAGTCTCATCTTGACCACTTCCTGTCCGCGCTGTATAGTGATATCAGAAAAAACGCGACCCTATATTGCTGTGATGTTTGGCCATCATACTCACAGTCCTCCTCCGCTGAGGCAGCCCCAAGGATTTTTCCGATCTATGAAAAATTAAAAAGTTATGAGTGTTTAAAAAATCTTGAGAACAGCTGATTGGTTCTCTCGACTGTTAATCACCATGATGAAGGAACGCCCTTTCCGGGAGGTGGTGGGGGAGGACTGTAAAACCCCGGATGCCTGGATGTGAGTCAGTCACTCTGGAAGATCGCAAGGGAGAGGCCGCAACTGTGATTCTAAGCTGTGAATCAACTGAACTGTGAGTCTGCAATGTACTTGCAATAAATGATTTGTTAGCCCTTATTGAAAATGCAATCTGTTTGGCCTGTCCTGTGCTTGAAACTGCAGTGGAAATGGAAATTAAATGAAAATGCAATGAGTTGTTTGGCCTGCCCTGTGCTTGAAACTGCAGTGGAAATGGAAATGAAATGAAAATGCAATGAGCTGTTTGGCCTGCCCTGTGCTTGAAACTGCAGTGGAAATGGAAATTAAATGAAAATGCAATGAGCTGTTTGACCTGCCCTGTGCTTGAAACTGCAGTGGAAATGGAAATTAAATGAAAATGCAATGAGCTGTTTGACATGCCCTGTGCTTGAAACTGCAGTGGAAATGGAAATTAAATGAAAATGCAATGAGCTGTTTGGCCTGCCCTGGGTTTGAAACTGCATAAATGAAAATGCAATGAGCTGCTTGGCCTGCCTGAAACCACTAATTTCGGCCCACAAGGCCCTTATTAGCCGAGAAACCAGTCCCTTTTGCGTAATATGCCCCTATCAGCATCTTGGCCCAAAAGGCCCGTGCCAGGCCAGGAAAAGTCCAGAAATAGTTCCTTTTACTGAGATTTCACTCAGAATTTTTTTAAAGAGCCCTTTCAGTCCCTTCTGCCCATCAGTAAGTATTCCCCCTGCAAGTATTAAACCTCAGCCCAGTATTTTACTGCCTCCCTTCATTGGCTCCCTGTGAGATCCAGGCCACGATTGACTTTCCTCCTTCATTGCTGTGATCTGCAGAAAAAGATGAAAAATGTCTAAAATTGATTCTCCACCCTCTCCCCTTCTCTCTCTCACAGTCTCTCACCTGTTTTGGGCAGAAATTCTGGCAGTTTCTTCTGAGCTGCCAGCCCACCAGCCCTGAGTCACTGAGCTGCCAGCCCACCAGGCCTGAGTGACTGAGCTACCAGCCCACCAGGCCTGAGTGACTGAGCTGCCAGCCCACTAGGCCTGAGTGACTGAGTTGCCAGCCCATCAAGCCTGAGTGACTGAGCTGCCAGCCTACCAGGCCTGAGTGACTGAGCTTCCAGCCCAAGAATCCATTCGGCACACATTGTCCATACTAGCCCTCTGCAAACCAGTCCCTTCCGGCCCACAACACCCATACTAGCGCTCAAGAACCCCCCCACTGGCTACCAATATTGGAATTGGTGGACAGGTGGAATATTGCGTTGGGGGACCAGTCCTCCCGTGTGAACATGGGACCCAACGGGCCCCACTTAGTCTAGTATCTCCAAAAACCTTCAAGGAGGTAGAGGCATTGACAGATTTTCACTATGATTGGGATCAATATGCTGGGCCCAGGACAGAATGTCAGAGATATGCACACCCAGCATCTTGCGGATGTTGACTCTCTCCAACGCCAACCCATTGATGGATACAAATTTGTCGATCCCCGGCTTTCCCCTTCTAAAATCACCAATCAGCTCCTTGGTAATACTAAGGTAATAAATATTAAGGAGCCAAAGTGTGGAGCAGCAGGTGATTGGAATATAGAACCACCAGCAGCAGTATAAGGAAGTGGATTTTCATTGGAAACACTGATATTCAATTACTCATTACTCATAAGTAAGTCTGTATTGGACTGATGGGACCCATTGTAAATATGGGACAAGCTGATCAACAGGTACTGGTATTTCTGTCCATTTTTTTGCTGCAGCTCATATAGAGCTTGAACATGCTAAGACTTTCTAATTTTATCCTGATAATCCTCACCACTCCCACATCAGGCAGATGTGTTGTGGGATGAGAATCCCTCTCCATTGCGAAAGGGATTCCCAACCTGAAGATGAGAAGGAAAAAGGCAAATTTCAGTAATACTTTTATTAGCTGGAAACACGCCGACCATTGATCACCCGTTCACAATAGTTCTACGTTATTCCACTTTCGCATCCGCTCCTTACACACTAGGGGCAATTTACAGAGGAAAATTAATCTACAAACCCGCACATATCTGTAATGTGGGAAGGAACAGGAGCACCCGGAGGAAATCATGCGTTTACAAGGCAAAGGTGCAAACTCCATACAGACAGCATCCTGAGCTCAGACTCAAACACAGGCCTCTGGTGCTGTGAGGCAGCAACTGGACAAGCTGGACCACTGTCTGCCCAAAGTTGTTTATTGATTACTTCATTTTAACATTTTCATTCATATCTTAGTGGTTTATTGTGTTTTAAGCAATTTTCTATATTTTAAACATTTCTACTGCTTAATTATTTACAGAAACTTTTATAAATGCCTTGCAATATGAGCAAAGAGCGGTGAAAGATGGTGCATGGTGAAAACAGGCAGGAACGGGGTACTGATTGTGGATGATCAGCCATGATCATATTGAATGGCGGTGTTGGATCGAAGGGCCAAATGGACCATTCCTGCACCTATTGTCTATTGTCTATTTCACATAATTCTGCAAAACGGAGATACGTTACAATCATGTTTAATTTTTGTGAGCTTGCTTCCTTATGATCTGCAGGGAGCACCATCCTTTCGCTGTTGAAGGGTTCATGTAACACAATGAGTAAGTAGAGTCTGAGGGTCTCGACCCGAAACGTCACTCATTCCTTCTCCCCAGAGATGCTGCCTGTCCCGCTGAGTAACTTCAGCATTTTGTGTCTATCTTCGATTTAAACCAGCATCTGCAGTTCCTCCCTACACATTAGTAAGTAGAGGCTGTCTGAGGAATTTTACTCCAAGGTGCAAGACGGAAAGCACAGAAGACTTCTCAGATCCAAAGGTAAAACAGGTAATGGGTGGAACAGGAGATGAATGGTGAAGGCTACATTCAGCTTGAGGAAGATGAATCGATGACGGAAGCAGGAAAAGCAGGAAAAAGGTGAAAGGTAGTGAACATGGAAAAAAAGTTGTAGAAGTTTAGGATGGCAATAGACTGAAGGACTGAGGGGAAAGCAAGATGTGCAAGGACCTGAAAATGAGGAGGAGTAGATTTACCTGCATGTGGGAACAACACCAGAACTGGCATCGATTCAGGGTGCACGTATTCAGAAAATGCTGAATAATGAGCAATGACACAGGAGACTTGCTAATAAGGTGATGTGACTGCCCATATCCACATCATGAAGGTACAGTGTGCTGACAACAAAACAATTTGAGGTTACAAAATAAATCTAACTTCTGCTTATTTATAGACAGTTGTGGAATTCTCTCATATCAGAATGATCAATTTTCTGTTAATAATTCAATTGTATATTAATAAATAAGGAATAATTTCCTCACAATTGCACCCCAGCTGCTAAATTTTAAATGATGCACAAAGAATTAGTGCCAACAGTGATAAATAAATATATTTATCATAGCCTAATTTTGAGATATTTTAATTAATCTTATAGTGAATCGGGGCATCTTCAAGTATATTGTGACACTGTGCATTACAAGATTAGTTAATTAGTTTTTGTTTAGCTACTCAGACAATTGCAAACCCACTGATGTATTCACTTTTGAGCAATATGGATTTTAAGACTTCCTGATGGCATCTACTAAATAATAAAGGATCTGATGGTGTTCCTATTGATACATTATTTCAAAATAGCAGATTGGGAAGGACCTGGGGGACATGAGTTTAAATCATGTAAGAACTGGAAAGGACAGAGTAATATTCATCTTTGCCAGTGAATTGTGAGTCCCTGGAGCTCTTGTTGACTGGGGTGATGTGTGTCAACTCTTTAAATTCCCTCAAAATGAAACTAGCATCAAGTAAATACCCTTTGTGGACAACACATACTCCAAACAATCACAAAGGCTGTTTTTGTTTGCTCAATTAGTTGTAGAGAAATGTTACAGAATATTTTTTCATTTTAGGTCCTTTTTTCAATGGTTCTCTTTCTAGGTATATATCTTGGATGAGATGTGAAGTTTAAATGGTAATTTGCAGGAAGGAACAAAATGCTGGAGTAACTCAGCAGAACTGGCAGCATCTCTGGATAGAAGGAAGGGGTGACGTTTCAGGTCGAGACCCTTCTTCAAACTGGTCTCGCCCGAAACGTCACCCATTCCTTCTCCCCAAAGATGCTACCTGTCCTGCTAAGTTACTCCAGCATGTTGTGTCTATCTTTGATTTAAATCTGCATCTGCAGTTCCTTCCTACAACATTCCTGCCTTTAGACTCAGAAACTGTTCCAATGCCGCCCAAGATATGCTCGAGAAAGCGCACCTCGTCTTTTGTCTAGCTACATTGTAGTACTGAGAACTTGAATTTAGCATTTTCAGGTGGTTGTCCTTTCCTGTCTTTTGGATTTTGCTGATTATCTGATCTGCTGGCTAGTTCCGGCATTCTCTTTTGTTTTGTATTTCCAGCAACACTTGTGCTCTGCATTTGAAAGTTCTAACACATTCCTTCATTTATTTTCTCTTGTTAACCTCTGGCAATAAAAGTAATCATTATCCGGAAAACCTTGTCTCTGGGCATCACAGACATTCCTTCCTTTCTCTCCATCCCATCGGGTGTTAATCATCTCACTTTTTTAGTTCTGGTGAAGGGTCATTGACCTGAAACTTAAAGACAATGTCTTTCTTCACGGATCCTGTCTGATCTGCTGAGTGTTCCCAGTATTTTCTGTATTCACTATGGGGAATAGGTTCATTAGCAAAATTATATTTGCATTCAGTATATCTTCCGTAATCTGTCAGTGCTCATAGATTTTCTGCTTGAATATTGGGTATAATGTAATTGTTAACATAAGCAATATTATTACTGTCACAAAAATAGAACGCTGCTTCCTGAATTTATGTTTTTGAAAATGTATATCATTTTATAAAGGGGACGATTTATATGCGGACCACAAAATGGAAGTGTGAGTAAGAAACAGGCCAATTTTTAACTTTGAACTTGGGAAATCATGTTTATTGTTCTCTGCACACACTCCCAAAGGTATGAGTGCAGGTAATGTGGAGGATCTGTGAACATTTAGGGCTTACATCTTTAACTTTACATGCATAGGAAATACAACTCCTGGTTGTTTATTGACTTAGAAGTAGATATTATATATGCGCTTAACCATTTTAGCGGCATCACTTTCCTCTCTGTGAGGATTAGTTATCTTGGTCCTGTGTTCTCCTGTCCTGCCATGGCACATAACTTTATTTTATTTTATTGGCAGGTAGTTATCTTGCAATGCTGCTTGATGGAGAACTTAAAGCAGCAATTTTAGTTTTGCTTTGTGGGATGATTAATGACATTATTCCAGAGTCCATACTAGTTGACACTTAAACTTTATTGTTTCTCAGTAATTCTTTTCCATTTAAATTACGACTCCATAAAATGGGTTAGCAAACTATTTCATCAAACCTTGTCATATGAGACATGAAAACATAGTTCTAAATGACAAGAGAAACTGTTGTTACATCTGCCTTAACATTCATGAGGTAATGCAAATTGTTGTGAGATAAATGAAACTTTCACTACTCGTAATTAACTTAACTTTATTTAAGCTTTAAGCAACTTATTTCTTTAATACATAAACTCAGAAACGTCTGGCAAACATGACTGATTCCGCAGGCTTTTCCCGCCCGAAATACTTTGCACATGCGCACACTCCGGAAATGTCCTGCGCATGCGCACTCTAGAAATGTCCTGCGCATGCGCACACTCTAGAAGAGCTCCGCACATGCGCACATGCGCCCACTTCATTCTCCCCTCCTATTTATAAGTTGAGACGGTCAGGAGGTTTAATACGTCTTGATGACTGTCGCAGCACTGGAGCCTCAGGAGATACCGGTGTTTCAATAGCTGGGGGTAGATATATTGCTTGGTCATCAGCTTCACTCATATTGTTATTTAGATTTTCAATTTTAGAATTTCTTGTAGAAGTTTCCATAGAGGATGCTGGAAGTGTTGGAGGAAGTTCCCGATTAGTGTTATCAAGAAGCGACGGAGCTGACGGAGGAAGTTCTCGATTAGTGTTATCAGGAAGTGACGGAGCTGATGGAGAAGATGGACATGGTGCAAGGTCACGAAGTGAGACAGTTGACTGACATCCATCCTGATACTTGATAGTTGCATAAGAAGGGTTGACATCAGTCAGTTCAACTTCATCAACAAAAGGTTCATTCTTATTTAATCAGACATAACGACGAAGCAACACAGGCTCAGGGCTCGTCAACCATGATGGCAGAGAAGTACCACTAGAAGAACGCCGTTTGAAGTTAAAGAACCGCTCGTGTGGAGTAGTATTGGTAGCAGTTGACAGTAGAGATCTGATGGAGTGTAATGCATCTGGTAGAACACATTCCCACTGCTGATCTGGTATATCATTTGACTTTAAAGCCAGTTTCACTGCTTTCCAAATGATTCCGTTATACCTCTCAACCTGACAATTTCCAATAGGATGATATGGTGTTGTTTTACTTGTTGCAATTCCTCTCTTAGAAAGGTAGTCCTTTAAATCTTTTGACATGAATGAGGTGCCCCTATCAGAATGTATGTAACTTGGAAATCCACAGAATGAAAACAGTTGATCTAAACATTTGATAACCATAGCAGCTGAAATATTTGGACAAGGAAAGGCAAATGGAAACCTCGAATATTCGTCAACTAAGGTAAGTATATAAAAATTTCGAGAGGAGGATGGTAAAGGCCCTTTGAAGTCAATACTCAAACGTTCCATAGGTTGAGTATCTTTGATCAATCTTCCTTCTTCAGGACGGAAGAACCTTGGTTTTAATTCAGCACAGATTCTACATGAAGCACACGTCATCTTCACATCTTCTGTAGAGAAAGGTAAATTTTTGGAACGAACATAGTGTAACAAACGAGTGACTCCAGGATGACACAGCCCATTGTGAAGATCAGTGAGTGCAGAAGAATGAACAGAGGCACAAAATGCTCGAGTTAATGTGTCCGGAGCAACATTATCCTTACCAGGGCGGTACTCAATTGAATAACTATATGTGGATAATTCAATCCTCCATTCATGAATTTTACTATTTTTAATCTTCGTTCGTTTCCGATTATCCAGCATAAAAGCTACTGAACGCTGATCTGTTATCAAAGTGAAGTGCTGGCGAGCAAGGAAATGACTCCATTTCCTCACTGCTTCAATAATTGCTGTAGCTTCCTTTTCGACGGGTGGGTAGAGCAATTCACTACCTTGGAGAGTACGAGACATGAAAGCCACTAGTCATCCTCCTTGATTTAATGTTGCTGATACTGCTAAATCAGAGGCATCACATTCAACAACAAAGGGGAGATCCTCATCGATGGCGTGTAATGTCGCAGATTCCAATTGTTTCTTTAAAGAAGTAAAGGCACCAATTGCTGTAGAGTCAAGGGGGAAAGATTTTGCTCTAATCAAAGGTTGAATTTTGTCAGAAAAATTTGGTATCCATTTAGCATAATATGCAAACATCCCAAGAACCCTTCGTAGAGAGTTTAATGTTGCTGGAACAGGTATCTCTTGGAGTGGGCGGAGTCTTTCTGGATCAGGCTTGATTATATCATTTCCAACCCAATAACCAAGAATATTAAATGATGATACTGATGTCATTGACTTAGCCTCATTTAATGTTAGATTTTTAGAATGTACAATACCTAAAAACCGTTGTACATTTTCATCATGTTCAGTTTGGTCTTTTCCTGCAATAGTTATATTATCAAGATAAGGGAAAGTATCTTTAAGGTTTTCCTGTTCAACAAGTTTGTCCATCTCTCTCTGAAAAACCGCCACGCCATTAGTTACCCCAAAAGGAACTCTGCAGTAGTGATATAATTTCCCATTTGCTTCAAACGCAGTGTATTTCTTCTCTGATTCCTTCAGAGGAATTTGATAGTAAGCACTTTTTAAGTCAAAAGTAGAGAATATCTTATAATTAGCTAATGTATTGATAATCTCTTCTATTCGAGGTAATTGATATGCATCAAGTGGGCGCATGTGCGCATGTGCGGAGCTGTTCTAGAGTGTGCGCATGCGCAGGACATTTCTAGTGTGCGCATGCGCAGGACATTTCCGGAGTGTGCGCATGTGCGAAGTATTTCGGGCGGGAAAAGCCTGCGGAATCAGCCATGTTTGCCAGACGTTTCTGAGTTTATGTATTAAAGAAATAAGTTGCTTAAATTGTTGTGAGATAAATGAAACTTTCACTACTCGTAATTAACTTAACTTTATTTAAGCTTTAAGCAACTTATTTCTTTAATACATAAACTCAGAAACGTCTGGTAAACATGGCTGATTCCGCAGGCTTTTCCCGCCCGAAATACTTCGCACATGCGCACACTCCGGAAATGTCCTGCGCATGCGCACTCTAGAAATGTCCTGCGCATGCGCACACTCTAGAAGAGCTCCGCACATGCGCACATGCGCCCACTTCACAAATCAATCTATCTTCACAATATTTGGGAATGATAAAAAGCTGATGTAATCTAAAATGTCTAATATATGCATCTTCAAGAAGGCCCGTTGGACATAAAAGTCTTCGTGTATCATGTCATAGGTTAATTGAAGAGATTCCAAACCCCATATTTTGTGCAGCTTACATAAAAGCTGACTGACTACCATACTCACTTATAAACTGGGTCAATTTGCTGCTAACAGAAACAAAACAGTTACTTGGGGGTACCAAAAAAACATCACACTTTGACCTTTGAAGTTTTGCTGTGGTTCAGTAATCTAATTTTAGATTACACTGCAACAGCACCTTACCTGCAACAGCAGCTTGAAATTTCACAGCTTTTGATTCAGCTTTTAATGATGTCCTCTCTAACGATATATCCCATGATTTTTAAGGCAAATGGTTGCTGACATTTTGTTTCAATCATCCGCTTACTTATTAATTCTGGAGAATTAGCAACTGCGATAAATTTATTAAAGTCTAATTGTCTTTTGGACTAATGTCTTATTTTTTTGCACCTTCTTTCTTTTTACTGTTTATCAGAATTTAAGTGTCATTTGTGTATAATGCATGCATAATATATATGTTCTTGGGTCTGTGCCTGTGATGCTGCTGCAAGTTAGATTTTCATTGCACCTGTACATCACTACACCTGTACAAATGCCGATAAAATAAACTTAACTAATGTCTATCAAAGCTAATTTACTTTAATCAATTATACACAATGTTTCTGAATTTGCATACTACAGTTTGTTCTTCTTGAGATAAATTACAAATGAAATTGATTTCTGGAAGTATTTAGAATATGATGTCATGAATGTGTGATGTTAAACTGGCAAATACATCTTGGTAACAAAACTATAAAGATACTGGGAAAATTCCAATCATCTATTATGAAAGGCTGAATAGGCCATGGATAGCATGATACAGCTTTTGCAAATTATGAAAAGTTTGATAGGGCAGATGTAGCGAAAATATACCAAGACATTTCCGTCAGAGGTTTTGCATGTGATGATATCATTAATATGCACTCATAGTTTTAATTACACGTAGACAAAAATTGGAGCAAAGAGTTGTGACGTGACCTTTGCAAATAATTCATGATAAATGGGGATTACATTATACGGAGAGTTGTGACTTGTGTGTGAATTAAACTGACCCAACTAAGGCCTTGTTTTTATAGGCTGAAATGTCAACCTCATATTAAAAGCCCCAGGCCTCAAGTATCAAGGGGGTCTGTGAACAGCTAATTTGAGCTGGCAAATTCCTCCATCCACTGTGAGTCCGCTGCTGCCATTAATCACTAAGGTTTGGAGATGGGGAACAACTGTTGGAGGTACTCCTGAGGAAAGCCATGCTACGGAACCTCCTCCCACCCTTGCTTACACTCTCAGTTATAGATACTCAGTTGTTGAGCTCATTCAAAACAGAAATTGATAAACTTTAGGAGGTTAAAGGAATGAAGGAATTTGGGATAGCGATGGAAAATAGCAATGAGGTAAAAGATTAGCCACTACCCTGATAAATGGCAGAACAGAGAGTCAAGAGCTAGTCCTGTTCCTCTTTCTCATCAACTTAAAAAGACTTCAGCAATTAAATTTTTCAACATTCTTTGAAATCATTACATTAATCACTCCATGTCTTTATTACTATTACAAAGTATGTAATTTGAATGAACGCGGATGGAGTTTTATTTCGGTATATTTGCCTTATTGCATTGAGTTCCGTATATCCTGATTAGTTAGTGATATAAAGTGGTTGTATAGCCAAACAGATCTGCTAGCACTGCAGCTTCTGGGCTCAAACTCACAGCAAGGACGACAGTGATCTGAGAAATATGCCTTCCCTGCATTTGATATTTTGGAAATGCTCTTCTTGTTCATAAATTATAAACAATCATTTGCCCCCCCCCCTCAACCTTTTTCATGTTTGCATTTTAATACATAACATAATTCTTCTGAAATTTTATGTAATATTATTCCAATGAACGAACAGTAAATTACTTTCACTAGCACAATCATTGAGAAATTGCATGCATGTGAAGACTGGGTAAATATTATAGTTAAAGATCCTGTTGACTCAGCTGTTTCAGCTCACATAATAAAGATTGGTGACTTAGTTACATCTACATACAGACTGCAGTACCTAAGGTGCTTTAATACTGCAAATGACAAAGGTTTCAAGAAAGGAAGAGAGAAACTCATCTATTTAACAAGAGAAAAAGTAAATAATATTGTGTATTAACCTTCTAGGGAAGGTGTTGGAAATAATAAAGTGGGTTATTACAGAAAAGACTTTCTGCATGTCTACCAATCTTTACAGTGTAGGGCGTTTAATCGTTTAAAGATTTAGAATAAAAATAAAAACAATAAACTGAAAATATACAACCAATTATCAGCAGCAGAAGAAAAAGCAAAACACTCTAGTTTGATTGGGATTCAAAAATACCTAAATATTATTTGTAAGATCTGAAGATATTTAAAATCTGCAAAGATTATGGCCAATGTAACATATTAAAATGTTGTATACAAAACCTCAGGGATCATTTTGTAAAACAATATTGAAACAGCTCTGTTAAGGGCCTGTCCCACTTTCATGACCTAATTCACGACCTTTTTTACACGTGGACATTTTTCATCATGCTAGAAAAACGCCCCGACCTACTTGAAGCCACGAGTACCTACGACTAGCATCACGGCCTGCTACGACCTACCAAGACCTCCTCCAACCTCATGACGCCCATGCTGCGAGTATGAGTCAAGGGCAAACTCAGCAGAGGTCGTGAATTAGGTCGTGAAAGTGGGACAGGCTCTTTAGGCATTTAGGTAAGAGGAAAAAAGAGAAAAGATGTTAACAAAACTGATACCCCAATTAACAAAAAAGTGATGAAGGGTCTCGATCCAAAACATCAACCGCCCATTTCCCTCCACATATGCTGCCTGACCCACATTAGCTCTTCCGGTCACTCCCCTTTTTTTTGATCATCTGCAGTCTTTTGGGTCCCCAAAACACCACAATTATCTGTTTCTTTTCTTCCTACAGTAAATGTCAAGCCAACAGCAGAAGTTATTTTATGAATGTGGCAGTTTCTCCAGTTCTTCACTTCATCTTGTGAGTATGATATGGTTGGAGATGAACTGGTCAACTTCAGTGTTACAGTTTGTGTTTCCTCAACATTCTTATGTAAAGAACCAACTGGAACCTTCCCATTAGAGAGAAGCCAGCAAAACAGATGCAAGGTATTGGCCACCTCAGATCTGAGAAGAGTCAGAGATACCATTGCACGGGGCAGGAAGCAGAGATGTTAAAAATAGGCTTAGGGTGCAGGATACCACTCGCTTCTCTTCACAGAACACTGAATGATCCATCTTAGTTTGATCACAGGTGCATTCCCAAAGAAAGAAAGGAAGGAAATGAATCTGGCTGAGTACCGTCACAACTTCTATAGTTCCTCAAACTTCACAGCTGCAGTAACATAGAGCAGGGTGAACTTTCTGTTAACTTGGCTTGGATTTTTTCATTGAGCGATGCGTTAGTTTGGTGAAGTGAACTTTGCATTTGCCATACTCTAACGTTCCTGAGACAGAAGCCTAAAATAAGCATTTATCGTTGGGCATCTAAGATAGCCATTCACATGAGGGATTATCCACCGGGAAAGTTGCTGGAGTTTTGAGACTATTTTCGAACAGTAGTTTACATATCAGCTACTATCCCGAATGCAAATTAAATTTCTTTTAAAAGGCCTTTCAATTCTTAAATGACCTTATGCTGTGCTTGGCAGTGTTGGGTGCATGTGCCTGCAGGCATTACTGGAATCCACTGCTGTTGGATAATAGTAATGGAACATTTGACATTTATGCTCTGTTTGAACTGGCGCTTCCACAGGCTATTTTCAATTCCATGTAAAATACTCTGGCTGTGAAAGAGATCTGATTCAGGACTGATATTTCTTCTCCCACCTGCCTCATTAGTACCACCAGTTGGGATATGATTCTGCATAAATCAGTAAAATGGGAAAAAGATGTGATTCAAAATTTCCGTAAATAAGATCAGAGTAATTAATTCTGGAAATCTCTTCTCCATTGGCAGAATTATTGGGGTCAACTGAGCATGTTGCAGCTTCTTGCCTGGACTCCATTCCCCTCACTGGTCTATCTCCGTAATGGCTGCGGGACATTCCACCGCCCGCCGGGGGCTCCAACTTTGTGACTTTTAGACCTGGTGCGGGGCCGTATATCGCCCAGCGCGGCCTAAAATGGCCGTGGAACTTACCATCGCCCGCCTGGGGCCTCAACATCGGGAGAAAAATGGAGAGCAGGGGAGAGAAAAGACTCTGCCTTCCATCACAGTGAGGAGGAGGTTCACTGTGATGGATGTTTTTTTGTGAATTGGTTGTGTGTCTAGTAGGAATCGTTTTTGTTTGTATGGCTGTAGAAACAGAGTTTTGTTTGAGCCTCACTGAGGTTCAAATGACAATAAATATTGTATTGTATTGTACCTGCAATGATTTAGGATCCAAACTTTCTTGGTCTCCCAATCTTGGAGACGGCTGGTGAGGTGTATGACCATGCAATGGCAACTCAGCATCAGCCCCTTTGCCAATGTGATCATGAAACACCCTGAATGCATTTAACAGGTTTATGCTGGTCAACCCCATAAATTGAATGATATATGTTGCATTTAGAATGGCAAGGTGAAAAGTTCTGCATTATATATCTTTACAAATTTTATGAATACAGTAATACCTTTAAAAAAAATTAAGCTCTTGGACTCTATGCTGTGGCATGCAATGAAGCTTGGTGTAGCCACCACAAAGGCTTTCCTGGAGAAGAGCTGCAATTTAGGGCCTTGCTCTATTCACATTGACGGACTGGAACTTGTGTATGAAGCCCTTGGACATCGGCGGTGGAAAGTACGTCAAAGAAAAACTGATGTCATTGAGATATAATGCAAATCTTGCAGGCAAATGGAATGCTATGTCTATCCTGTGAACGGGATGTATGAATGCATGTTCTGTATTATATACAAGCAAATTTTATGTTTTTTTGGGGGGGAAAATGACTGTCAGGGTGATACTGTTAGCAGCACACCCGGTTCCTGTTATGGTGATAAGCTAAACAAATGGTTCCAACCAGCTGCCACCAACTGAATCAATAAGAGGTCAGCTCATCAAATTGGTCCAGGGAAGATTCCCATATATAGGAATGTGCAGTTGCTTCACAACATTACTTCTGATTGAGGGCTGGTTCCACCGACATTTTTCCCACAATACATCACCATGGTCTGAGTAGCATGCTTAAGCAAAGTCTCATCTCAGGCCATACAACTATATTGTATGTCTATTTTAAGTACACGTTCATTTTCTAAAGAGGGAACTTCAACTGGATAAATATTTACAGTGAAGGATCTATATAATGACAACCACTTTTGTGGAATTCTACATTTAATGAAGCCAGTATTGATGATTGAAATGAGCCCTTAATGAGACATAACAAGGCATCAACATGTACAATCTGATATTAGACACAAAATGCTGGAGTAACACTGGCAGCATCTCTGGAGAGGAATGGGCGATGTTTTGGGTCGAGACCTTTCTTCAGACTGATGAGTCTGAAGGGTCTCGTCCTGAAACGTCACCCATTCCAGCTCTCCAGAGATGCTGCCTGTCCCGCTGAGTTACTCCTGTATTTTGTATCTATCTTCGATTTAAACCAGCATCTGCAGTTCCTTCCTATACAATCTGATATTACTATGCTTCCTGCAGTAATTGGCAAACAGCAAAAGGTGATTGATAAGTGAAGTTGATACAAGCATTCTCATTAAAATCTTCAGTGTTTTTGGATCACAAGGAACCAATGCAATTGTGACATTATCTTCCCAGATAAGGTGTAAAATTAATATTCTATTGATATGTATGGTTTAAAACTAAAATATCCCTGTCATGAAAGTTATACAGATGCAAAGACCAGCAGAGGGAACAGATGGTTGATGTGTGCACACTCCAGATTGTTGCCACAAGCTCCAGCTCTCCTGCCTATAATGTCATCAGGTCTCAGAGGTGAAGCAGAAAGGCCACGTAAACCTCATTATTCTGACTGCCAAACAGAGTTTTAAATCAACCATTACATTGATATGTTCTATTGTTGTATATCTCTCTATATAATCGTCTGTATCTCTTGTTTCCCTTTCCCCTGACTCTCAGTCTGAAAAGAGTCTTGACCCAAAACATCACCTATTAATAGGAGCAGTGTTAGGCCATTCAGCCCATCAAGTCTACTACACCATTCAATCATGGCTGATCTATCTCTCCTCCTAACCCCATTCTCCAGCCTTCTCCCCATAACCCCTGACACCCATACTAATCAATTCCCTTTCTCCTGATATGCTGTCTGACCCGCTGAGTTACTCCTGCTTTTTGGGTCTATCTTCAGTTTAAACCAGCATAGAAACATAGAAACATAGAAAATAGGTGCAGGAGTAGGCCATTCGGCCCTTCGAGCCTGCAACGCCATTCAATATGATCATGGCTGATCATCCAACTCAGTATCCTGTACCTGCCTTCTCTCCATACCCCCTGATCCCTTTAGCCACAAGGGCCACATCTAACTCCTTCTTAAATATAGCCAATGAACTGGCCTCAACTACCTTCTGCGGCAGAGAATTACAGAGATTCACTACTCTCTGTGTGAAAAAAGTTTTCCTCATCTCGGTCCTAAAAGATTTCCCCCTTATCCTTAAACTGTGACCCCTTGTTCTGGACTTCCCCAACATCGGGAACAATCTTCCTGCATCAAGCCTGTCCAACCCCTTAAGAATTTTGTAAGTTTCTATAAGATCCCCCCTCAATCTTCTAAATTCTAGCGAGTACAAACCGAGTCTATCCAGTCTTTCTTCATATGAAAGTCCTGACATCCCAGGAATCAGTCTGGTGAACCTTCTCTGTACTCCCTCTATGGCAAGAATGTCTTTCCTCAGATTAGGAGACCAAAACTGTACGCAATACTCCAGGTGTGGTCTCACCAAGACCCTGTACAACTGCAGTAGAACCTCCCTGCTCCTATACTCAAATCCTTTTGCTATGAATGCTAACATACCATTCGCCTTCTTCACTGCCTGCTGCACCTGCATGCCTACTTTTAATGACTGGTGTACCATGACACCTAGGTCTCGTTGCATCTCCCCCTTTCCTAATCGGCCACCATTCAGATAATAGTCTACTTTCCTGTTTTTGCGACCAAAGTGGATAACCTCACATTTATCCACATTATACTGCATCTGCCATGCATTTGCTCACTCACCCAGCCTATCCAAGTCACCTTGCAGCCTCCTAGCATCCTCCTCACAGCTAACACTGCACCCCAGCTTCGTGTCATCCGCAAACTTGGAGATGTTGCATTCACTTCCCTCGTCCAAATCATTAATATATATCGTAAATAGCTGAGGTCCCAGAACTGAGCCTTGCGGTACCCCACTAGTCACTGCCTGCCATTGTGAAAAGGACCCGTTTACTCCTACTCTTTGCTTCCTATCTGCCAGCCAGTTCTCTATCCACATTAATACTGAACCCCCCAATACCGTGTGCTTTAAGTTTGTATACTAATCTCTTATGTGGGACCTTGTCGAAAGCCTTCTGAAAGTCCAGATATAACACATCCACTGGTTCTCCCTTGTCCACTCTACTAGTTACATCCTCGAAAAATTCTATAAGATTCGTCAGGCATGATTTACCCTTCATAAATCCATGCTGACTTTGTCCAATGATTTCACCACTTTCCAAATGTACTGCTATCCCATCTTTAATAACTGATTCTAGCAGTTTCCCCACTACCGACATTAGACTAACTGATCTGTAATTCCCCGTTTTCTCTCTCCCTCCCTTTTTAAAAAGTGGTGTTACATTAGCTACCCTCCAATCCTCAGGAACTACTCCCGAATCTAAAGAGTTTTGAAAAATTATCACTAATGCATCCACTATTTCTGGGGCTACTTCCTTAAGTTCTCTGGGATGCAGCCTATCTGGCCCTGGGGATTTATCGGCCTTTAATCCATTCAATTTACCTAACACCACTTCCCGGCTAACGTGGATTTCACTCAGTTCCTCCATCTCATTTGAACCCCGGTCCCCTGCTATTTCCGGCAGATTATTTATGTCTTCCTTAGTGAAGACAGAACCATAGTAGTTATTCAATTGGTCTGCCATGTCCTTGTTCCCCATGATCAATTCACCTGTTTCTGACTGCAAGGGACCTACATTTGTTTTAACTAATCCTTTTCTCTTCACATATCTATAAAAGCTTTTGCAGTCAGTTTTTATGTTCCCTGCCAGTTTTCTTTCATAATCTATTTTCCCTTTCCTAATTAAGCCCTTTGTCCTCCTCTGCTGGTCTCTGAATTTCTCCCAGTCCTCTGGTAGGCTGCTTTTTCTGGCTAATTTGTACGCTTCATCTTTTGTTTTGATACTATCCCTGATTTCCCTTGTTATCCACGGATGCACTACCTTCCCTGATTTATTTTTTTGCCAAACTGGGATGAACAATTGTTGTAGTTCATCCATGCAGTCTTTAAATGCCTTCCATTGCATATCCACCGTCAAATCATTAAGAATCAATCGGCGGTCTATCTTGGCCAATTCACGTCTCATACCCTCAAAGTTACCTTTCTTTAAGTTCAGGACCCTTGTTTCTGAATTAACGATGTCACTCTCCATCCTAATGAAGAACTCAACCATATTATGGTCACTCTTGCCCAAGGGGCCACGCACAACAAGACTGCTAACTAACCCTTCCTCATTACTCAATACCTAGTCTAGAATAGCCTGCTCTCTCGTTGGTTCCTCTACATGTTGGTTTAGAAAACTATCCCGCATACATTCCAAGAAATCCTCTTCCTCAGCACCCTTGCCAATTTGATTCACCCAATCTATATGTAGATTAAAGTCACCCATTATAACTGTTTTACCTTTGTTGCACGCATTTCTAATTTCCTGTTTGATGCCATCCCCAACTCCACTACTACTGTTAGGTGGCCTGTACACAACTCCCACTAGCGTTTTCTGCCCCTTAGTGTTTCGCAGCTCTACCCATATCGATTCCACATCCTCAAAGCCAATGTCCCTTCCTTTCTATTGCGTTAATCTGCTCTCTAACCAGCAGTGCTTCCCCACCTCCTTTCCCTTTCTGTCTATCCCTCCTGAATATTGAATATCCCTGGATGTTCAGCTCCCAGCCTTGGTCACCCTGGAGCCATGTCTCCGTGATCCCAACTATATCATAGTCATTAATAGCTATCTGCACGAGCATCTGCAGTTCCTTTCTCCATATGTTGGTCTCCAAATCTGAGGAAGGACATTATTGCCATAGAGGGAGTGCAGAGAAGGTTCACCAGACTGATTCCTGGGATGTCAGGACTGTCTTATGAAGAAAGACTGGATAGACTTGGTTTATACTCTCTAGAATTTAGGAGATTGAGAGGGGATCTTATAGAAACTTATAAAATTCTTAAGGGGTTGGACAGCTAGATGCAGGAAGATTGCTCCCGATGTTGGGGAAGTCCAGGACAAGGGGTCACAGCTTAAGGATAAGGGGGAAATCCTTTAAAACCGAGATGTGAAGAACTTTTTTCACACAGAGAGTGGTGAATCTCTGGAACTCTCTGCCACAGAGGGTAGTCGAGGCCAGTTCATTGGCTATATTTAAGAGGGAGTTAGATGTGGCCCTTGTGGCTAAGGGGATCAGAGGGTATGGAGAGAAGGCAGGTATGGGATACTGAGTTGGATGATCAGCCATGATCATATTGAATGGTGGTGCAGGCTCGAAGGGCCGAATGGCCTACTCCTGCACCTAATTTCTATGTTTCTATGTTGTGTAAAATGGTTCCCTTAAATATCATCCTGCAGTATGTGCTGTTTGATGTCGTATAGCTTGAGTTTAGTTTATTGCCATGTGTACCAAGGTACAGTGAAATGCTTTTGTTGCGTGCTAACCAGTCAGCGGAAAGACAATACATGTTTCCAAATACACAGGACAAGATGTTAAAAATCAAAAGTGCCAAATGTTAAATTACTCCCGGTGGTGATGGGAGTCTTATGCACTCATCTATGCTCCTCCGATGTTGAGAAAGGCTAGGCAGACACGTCATTGGGGTTATCAAGTGGGCACCTACTTTCATCGACGTTTCGGTGATTGAACCCACGACGTCTCCAGTAGGCTCAGCGGTGCATTCTGGCGTCCCAGAACCACCCCCCTCAGCATCTGTCTTGACGGATATTTGGGAGTTCCTCTTCAGCCAGAGCCACTGGCCCCATGATGTTTTTGTGATGGCCTGGCGTAAGGCTTGTCTGCTGATCCCCAGGTCCTTCATCACTTACAGTAAATGTTGCCACAAATCCTCGACATCCAACCTCTACCGGGCAGATCTTAGCTCTCCAGCCCTGCTGTTCTGCCTCCGCTGCAAGCTGTGTATTTCGCAGTTTCTTTCTTTCGAAGGCTTCTTGCACAGCATCCTCCCAAGGGACTGTGAGCTCCACAAAATACACCATGCGCTGAGAGTTCGACCAGAGCACAAGATCAGGCCTCAAGTTGGTGAAGGCTATCTCTGATGGAACTGTAAGCCGTTGGTCCACATCCACCAGAAACGGCCAATCCTGGGCTGCCTCCAGCTGTCCAAACTTGGTCCTTCGTGGAATTTTCCATTGCCTTTGTTCCCCCTCCCGAACAAAGGCAATTGGCTTAACTGGGTTGGTTGTTCTGGGTGGCAGGGCATTGTTGGCTGTTCTCCTGCGTTCCAGAGTCTTTGCCAGGCATTTGCGCACTTGATTATGTCTCCAGGTGTACCGTCCTTGGGAGAGGCTTACTTTACACCCAGTGAGGATGTGCTTAAGCGTGGCTGGTGTTGAACACAGGGGGCATGATGGATCTTTGCCCAGCCATTGGTTGAGATTTTTTGAGCTAGGAAGGACATCATACGTTGCCCGAATGAGGAAACTTATCCTGCTCACCTCCATCTCCCACATGTCCTTCCAGCTGAACTTCCTCATGATTACAATCGAGCCAATAACAGTGTACAGATACATGATAAAGGGAATAACGTGAATAATGTTTACTACGTGATAAAATTCAGTAAAGGCCGATCAAAAATAGTCCGCGGATATCCAATGAGGTAGATAGCAGCTCAGAACTGCTCTATCATTTTTGGGAGGAAAGCAAGCCCTGCAGTACTTCCTCTGATTTTTTTTCAATTTACATGGTAACATTTAAAGCAGGAGCAGGATAGGTCATTCAGTACCTCCAACCTACCCTGCCATCCTACCCTGCCATACAATGCGATCATGGCTGACCTCTCCGAGGCCTCAGCTCCTCTTCTGCGCCAGTCCCTCACAGACTTCAATTCCTTGGTCTTTCACAATTTTATCTACTTCGTCTTTAAATACCCCCATTGATCTAGCCTCCACTACCCTCTGGGGAGGCGACTTCCAGAGATTCACTACCCTTTACGAGAAAAAGCTCTATGATCCTCAGTTGCAATGCAAGAGGTTTTTTGTGATGTCCCGTTGTTGAGGCAGGATTATGGTTCTGTAGGTTGATTCAAAAATCTGATAGTTGTAGGAACATGACTTTTCCTGAGTCTGTTCATGTGTGGCTTCAGGCTTGTTGTATCTCCTGCCCGATGGTAGCAACGAGAAGAGGGCAAGGCCCAGATGGTGGGGCTCATTTATGACAGATGTCGCCTTGTTGAGCAGCTTCCCATGTAGATGGTTTTGATAGCAGAAGGCCACAGCCAGGGATCAATGGCAACTAACTCTATAATAATAATGGATGGGATTTATATAGCGCCTTTCTAATACTCAAGGCGCTTTACATCGCATTATTCATTCACTCCTCAGTCACACTCGGTGGTGGTAAGCTACTTCTGTAGCCACAGCTGCCCTGGGGCAGACTGACGGAAGCGTGGTTGCCATTCTGCGCCTACGGCCCCTCCGACCACCACCAATCACTCACACACATTCACACACAGGCAAAGGTGGGTATGCACTCCAAGCGGGATTCGAACCGGCCACCTTCCGGTCGCCAGCCGAACTCTGCCAATTGTAAGTCTATTAGCGTTCACTCTCCAGATCCCCCTCATCTTCACATGCATCCAACCACTATATCCATTGCACACCCCAAAGCCCATTCTTCTCCCTCATTCAGGTTGGACAAGGAAGAGTAGAATTGGGAATTATTCCAACATGGAAGGTTCAAGATTGTGAATTTGGAAGGATTTTTTTTTTCCTACTTATGGAATGGAGAATGGACAAAATATTTATTTACGGTTTCTTTAATGCCCCTAGTGAATGGAGGTGGAGTATTAGGTAGAGGAATTGGATTGGGGTGGGTGGTGGGTACAGTGGGTCGGTTGGTACTGATGCTGAAGGGGAACTTGGAGGATGAACATTGATAGCCTTGCTGGCTCACAGTCAGTGCCTAACAAAACACAGGTCACAGCCAGTTAAGAGCTACTACAGTTGATGCATCTAGTTGTTACACTTGAGACTTGAGACACTAGACCGGGAACTAGTAAATTTAAATCTTAACTGCATTAAATATTGTAATGAAGGATTTCACTACTGTAAGATGGGACACTATTAACTGATTCAACCCTAAGACAGATGAATTCAGCCTGCTATCCATGGACTGTGTTTTAGGATTAAAAATATTTAATCCCTCTCAGTAACATTCTCCCATCTGTCATAAGAGGGTTAACACTGATCCCTTTATTTCTGTAAAATAATTAATAGAAACATAGAAACATAGAAAATAAGTGCAGGAGGAGGCCATTCGGCCCTTCGAGCCAGCACATTCATTGTGATCATGGCTGATCGTCCCCTATCAATAACCCGTGCCTGCCTTCTCCCCATATCCCTTGACTCCACTAGCCCCTAGAGCTCTATCTAACTCTCTCTTAAATCCATCCAGTGACTTGGCCTCCACTACCCTCTGGGGCAGGGAATTCCATAAATTCACAACTCTCTGGGTGAAAATGTTTTTTCTCACCTCAGTCTTAAATGACCTGCCCTTTATTCTAAGACTGTGGCCCCTGGTTCTGGACTAGCCCAATATTGGGAACATTTTTCCTGCATCTAGGTTGTCCAGTCCTTTTATAATTTTATATGTTTCTATAAGGTCATCCTTCTAAACTCCCGTGAATACAGTTAAACAAGAATACATTCATTCTTATTCCTCCCATTTCTGTTACTATCATTTGTTAAAAATATTAGGGTTGGTTGTCACATAATTCCATTCATGCAAGAGAAAACCATAGCACTTTTTACAACGTTGCGTTAAATTGCCACGAAGAACTGTCCCCATTCAGTGTAAGAAACTAACCTCAGCATTACATACAGAACAGGATATGGTTCTTTTTAATTTGCAATTCTTTTATTTTACTTTGACAATGGCTTGGTGCACATTGAAAAGATTCCAAAAGTTTGTATTAAAAAAATGAGGAGCGGAAGTAATTGCTGCGAGGCCATGCTTAAGTATTGATGAAAGGTCAGGATACTGCTCTGAACTAGAGTTTATTTGCGTCAGCAATACTCACAACACAAAGCCGTTCCGTGTGACACAAGAAAAAAAAAGTTTGATTTGGTAGCACTGGGCATAGGGTCATGTCCCAGCATTAATATTAATAGCCTAATTTATATTCATTTCCAGCATGTGTCCATGCCAGAAATATGATTGAATGGGAGGAATAAATAGCCAAGCAAAAGATTTTAAAGAGACATTTCCTGTCCAGGTGCAGAGAGTGTTAAAAAATGTTCTATAGTAGTTATTGTTTGGAACTTCAGGAGGTGTCCCAATGTGTTCACTTTTTCCATTTACATATATTGTTTTATCACAGCACTTCTGTTGCTTGCCTGTCTCTGGTAAAATGTAATTCATGGCTGCATGGATTGGCTCCGTGGTCTGTTGCCAATAACATCATTTTTAAACTTGCTTGGATGACAACCTACTCTCATCATCTTCACTTCTGATGCCATCACAATCCTTAAACAAGCAGAGTCTAACATCGAGTACTGATAACCAAGCCTCATCTGATTAAATAGTGGGAATACATAATCTGTCATTTGATATGGAAAACAATATGTGTTCTTTCTTACTGGTAAAGGCTGGTACTGGACCCCAAGAAAGGGAGTTTGTGGAGTGCCTCCGAAATTGATTCTTAGAGCAGCTTGTACTGGAGCCTACCAGGGAGAAGGCAATTCTGGATTGTGTTGTGTAATGAACCGGATTTGATAAGGGAACTCGAGGTAAAGGAGCCATTAGGAGGTAGTGACCTTAATATGATAAGTTTTAATCTACAATTTGAGAGGGAGAAGGGAAAATCAGAAGTGTCAGTATTACAGTTGAACAAAGGAGATTATGGCGCCACGAGGGAAGAGCTGGCCAAAGTTGACTGGAAAGATAACCTAGCAGGGATGACAGTGGAACACAAATGGCAGATATTTCTGGGAATAATACAGAAGATGCAGGGTCAGTTCATTCCAAAGAGGAAGAAAGATTGGAGTAAGGGAAGACCGTGGCTGACCAGGGAGTCAGGGACAGTATAAAAATAAAAGGGAAGTACAACATAACAAAGATGAGCGGGAAGCCAGAGGATTGGGAAACTTTTAAAGAGCAACAGAAGATAATTAAAAAAGCAATATGGGGAGAAACGATGAGGTACGAAGGTAAGCTAGCCAAGAATATAAAGGAGGATAGTAAAAGCTTCTTTAGGTGTGTGAAGAGGAAAAAAATTTGTTACGACCAAAGTTGGACCCTTCAAGACAGAAAAAGGTGAATTTATTATGGAGAACAAAGAAACGGCAGACGAGTTGAACAGGTACTTTGGATCTGTCTTCACTAAGGAAAACACAATCTCCCAGATGTACTGGTGGCCAGAGGACCTAGGGTGATGGAGGAACCAAAGGAAATTCACATTAGACAGGAAATGGTGTTGGGTAGACTGATGGGACTGAAGGCTGATAAATCCCCAGGGCCTGATGGTCTGCATCCCAGGATACTTAAGGAAGTGGCTCTAGAAATCGTGGACGCATTGGTGATCATTTTCCAATGTTCTATAGGTTCAGGATCAGTTCCTGTGGATTGGAAGGCAGCTAATGTTATCCCATTTTTTAAGAAAGGCGGGAGAGAGAAAACATGGGAGTATCGACCAGTTAGCCTGACATTGGTGGTGGGTAAGATGCTGGAGTCAATTATAAAAGATGAAATAGTGGCACATTTGGACAAGGGAGAGCCAGTGGATGCAGTGTACTTGGACTTTCAGAAAGTATTTGATAAGGACCCGCATAGGAGATAAGTGGGCAAAATTAGAGCACATGGTATTGGGGGTAGGGTACTGGCATGGATAGAAAATTGGTTGGCAGACAGGAAACAAAGAGTACGGATTAACGGGCCCCTTTCAGAATGGCAGGCAGTGACTAGTGGGGTACCGCAAGACTCCGTGCTGGGACCACAGCTATTTTTCAATATACATTAGTGATTTAGATGAAGGAATTAAAAGTAACATTAGCAAATTAGCAGATGACACAAAGCTGGGTGGCAGTGTGAACTGTGAGTAGGATGCTATGAGGATGCAGGGTGACTTGGACGGGTTGGGTGAGTGGGCAGATTCAGTTTAAGGTGGATAAATATGAGGTGATCCACTGTGGTGACAAAAACAGGAAGGCAGATTAGTATCTAAATGGTGTCAAGTTGGGAAAAGGGGAAGTACAACGAGATCGGGGGGTCCTTGTTCATCAGTCACAGAAAGTAAGCATGCAGACACAGCAGGCAGTAAAGAAAGCTAATGGCATGTTGACCTTCATAAGAAGAGGAGATGAGTATAGGAGCAAAGAGGTCCTTCTGCAGTTGTACAGGGCCCTAGTGAGACCACACCTGGAGTATTATGAGCAGTTTTGGTCTCCAAATTTGAGGAAGGACATTCTTGCTATTGAGAGAGTGCAGGGTAGGTTCACAAGGTTAATTTCCGGGATGGTGGGACTGTCATATGTTGATAGAATGGAGCGACTGGGCTTGTATACACTGGAATTTAGAATGGTGAGAGGTGATCTTATTGAAACATATAAGATTATTAAGGGTTGGACACGTTAGAGGCAGGAAACATGTTCCCAATCTTCGGGGAGTCCAGAACCAGGGGCCACAATTTAAGAATAAGGGGTAGGCCATTTAGAACAGAGATGAGAAAAAACTTTTTCACTCAGCGAGTTGTGAATCTGTGGAATTTTCTGCCTCAGAAGGCAGTGGAGGCTTTCTGGATGCTTTCAAGAGAGTTAGATGAAGCTCTTAAAGTCAAGGGATATGGGGAGAAGGCAGGAACGGGGTACTGATTGTGGATGATCCGCCATGATCACAGAATGGTGGTGCTCGTTCAAAGGGCCAAATGGCCTACTCCTGCACCTATTGTTTATTGTCTATTGAAACTGAACCACTTGTAGCCTGGGATATATTTGACCCTGAGTCATGTTTTAGACTTCACAACCATACCATCATTAATATCACCTACCTCCACTGCAGTAAACCTGCCTGACTCTTCCGCTGTTGAAACCCTCATCCATGGCTCTATAACTCCAGATCTGACTATTCCAATGCACTTCTCCCTGACCACCATTCTGTAAACATGCGGTTATCGAACACTCCGTACACATACCCAGACTCTTAACTACCCTTTCACCTATTAACCCCGGGCTTGACGACCAACTCTGGCTCTTAAAAATGTCATCCTTGTTTTCAAATCTTCCAGCTTCTCACCGCATGCCCCACCGCATGAAATATTATTCTGTTCTATAAACTTCTGACATATCTGTTCTCCTCTAACTCTGAACTACCGTGGAATACATGGCCCAGTCAGCATCAATGGATGTGGAAATGGTTGAGAGGTATAAGCTCCTTGGCATTAATATTATCAATGACTTGTGGTTTGCCAACCATATTCATGCTCACCCATGAAGGCTCACCAACGCCTTTACCTTCTCAGGAGACTGAGGAAATTTGGCATGTCTCCAGTGACTCTTACAAACTTCTGCAGATGCATGATAGAAAGCATGCTGTTGGGTTGCATCACAGCTTGGTTTGGGAATAGCTCTCCCAAGACCTCAAGAAGTTGCAGAGTTATGGATGTAACCGGGTCCATCACACAGAACAGGCTTCCCACCATTGCCTCCAGCTACACTTCAAGCTGCATCAGAAAAGCAGCCAATATATTCAAAGACATCCCACCCTGGTCATTCTTTCTTCTCAGTGCTCCCATCCGGCAGAAGATACAGAAGCTTAAAAGTGCAGCCGACCAGACTCAAGAACAGATTCTTTCCCACTATTATCAAGCTTCTGAACGTCCTTCCATAAGCAATGGTACTATTTGAATCACCACTATGCCATTGAGGACATTGGAGTTTGTCTAAGGAACTGAAGTGCTACAATGCGCTACAAAGCTGAAAACTATATTCTGCACTCTGTATATGCCCCTTAGTATCTATTCTACATGAGTTTGAACTGATTGTATCTACATCTGATCTGTTTGGATAGCATACAAAACAAAGCTTTTCATTGTACCTTAGTAAAGGTGACAATAATAAACCTAAAAATCTGACCTGTTCAAAGCCCCTTAAATTAATTACTCTGTCATTGGGAGACACCTTCAGTTCCCAAGATCCAAGTTCTTGAATTCAATTCCTAAATGTTTCTTTCTATTTATTTTCCTTATTTTAAAATCATTTGGAGCTAAACAGAGAGCAGGCTACAGTGGAGCTGAAAATCTGTAATGAGATATTCAGGTCCACCGAAGACACTCTGATCATAATTCAATTGAATGTTACATTCAGTTTGAGAGAGGGAAGAATGGACCAAGATTTGATTCTTCAAATTAAATAAGAGAGATTCTGAGTGCATTGAACTAGCATGACCAAAAGTGAACAATGAAATTAGGTAATGGGATTGATTGGGTAATAGGAATAGGAATGGGACAGAAGGTAGTTGAGGCCAGTTCATTGGCTATATTTAAGAGGGAGTTAGATGTGGCCCTTGTGGCTAAAGGGATCAGGGGTATGGAGAGAAGGCAGGTACAGGATACCGAGTTAAATGTTCAGCCATGATCATATTGAATGGCGGTGCAGGCTCGAAGGGCCGAATGGCCTACTCCTGCACCTATTTTCTATGTTTCTATGTTTCTATGATCAGTCAAGATCTACTAGCAGGCATTTAAGGTTTTTTTTTCCAAATATACAGAATAGATATATTGTAACAAGATACAAAAAATTCAAGCAGTTTGCCAAAAAATCAAATATAAGATTAAATTAAAGAGCATATAATTGCAAAAAGTGGATCAAATCATCCACTGTCAAAAGTGGATCAAAGATAAACAAAAGAGCATATAATTGCAAAAAGTGGGTCAAGGGTCATAGAACCAACCAATCCCCATCTACTGATACTCTCCTCTGCTTAGCGGAGCTGGTCCTTATCCTTAATAACTTTTCATTTGACTCCTCCCATTTCCTCCAAATACAAGGCACGGGCATGGGCCCTAGCTTTGCCTGCCTCTTCGTTCGGTACATCGAACAATTCTTGTTCGAGACGTACCGTGGCCCTATCCCCGAACTCTACCTCTGCTACATCGACGATTGCATTGGTGCTACCTCCTAAACCCTCACACAATTCACTGACTTAATCCATTTCACCACTAACTTCCATCCGGCACTCAAATACGCCTGGACCATTTCGGACATTTCCCTACCATTTCTTGACCTCACTATCTCCATCACAGGTGATAGACTACTGACCGACATCCACTATAAACCCACTGACTCCCATGGCTATCTGGACTATACTTTTTCCCACCCTGCTTCCTGTAAGGACTCCATCCCCATCTCCCAATTCCTCCGTCTACGCCGCATTTGCACCCAGGATGAGGTGTTCCACACCAGGGCATCGGAGATGTCCTCATTCTTCAGGGAACAGGGGTTCCCCTCTTCTACCATAGATGAGGCTCTCACCAGGGTCTCTTCTATACCCCGTGACTCTGCTCTCACTCCCCATCCCCCCACTCGGAACAAGGGCCAAGTCCCCCTTGTCCTCACCTTCCACCCTACCAGCCGTCATATACAACAAATAATCCTCCGACATTTTCGCCACCTCCAACGTGATCCCACCACTTGCCACATCTTCCCATCTCCTCGTCTGTCTGCTTTCCGCAGAGACCGCTCCCACCAGAACTTCCTGGTCAATTCGTCCCTTCCCACCCGAACCTCCCCCTCTCCGGGCACTTTCCCTTGCAACCGCAAGAAATGCAACACTTGTCGCTTTACCTCCCCCTTGACTCCATTCAAGGACCCAGGTAGTCTTTCCAGGTGCTGCAGAGGTTCACATGCACCTCCTCCAACCTCATCAGTGAGACCAAGCATAGGCTTGGCGATCGCTTCGCCGAGCACCTCCGTTCGGTTCGCAATAACCAACCTGATCTCCCGGTAGCTCAGCACTTCAACTCCCCCTCCCATTCCGAATCCGACCTTTCTGTCCTGAGCCTCCTCCATGGCCAGAGTGAGGACCACTGTAAATTGGAGGAGCAGCACCTCATATTTCACTTGGGCATTTTGCACCCCAGCAGTATGAACATTGACTTCTCTAATTTAAGGTAGTCCCTACTTTCTCATCGCCTTCTCAGCTCTCCATCAGCCCACTGGCTCCACCTCTTCCTTTCTTCTTCCCGCCCCCCCCCACCCTCACATCAGTCTGAAGAAGGGTTTCGACCCGAAACGTTGCCTATTTCCTTCGCTCCATAGATGCTGCCTCACCCGCTGAGTTTCTCCAGCATTTTTGTCTACGTTCAAAGATCAGACAGTTGAACAGAATATAATAAACACTTCTTGCTGGTTTAGAAGGATGAGGGAGTACCACATTGAAACTTAACGAACAGTGAAAGGCCAGGATAGAGTGGATGTGCAGAGGATGCACTAGTGGGAGAGAATAGGATCAGAGGCCATAGGCTCAGAGAAAAAGGATGTACCTTTAGAATGAAGATGAAGAGGGATAGCCGGAAGCTAGAGGATTGGGAAACTTTCATAGGACAAGAGAAGGAAACAAAACGGGCAATACGGGCTGAAAAGATGAAGTACGAGGGGAAGCTGGCCAGGAATGTAAAGAAGGATAGTAAAAGCTTCTTTAGATGTGTTAAGGGAAAAAGAATTGCAAAGTCAAATGTGGGTCCCTTGAAGGCATATACGGGTGAAATTTTACTTCGGACCCTGAGGTCGGGTTTTCTTTCACAGGAGAGCCTTCTGCTTTATTTCAGGCAGAGAACCAAGGCTCTTGAACAAACCTGTCCCCCGCTCGACTCCAACGGAGGAGCGTTCCATCTGGGGGGGGGGGCAGCAACCGGCGGTAGGACAGCTTACCGGGCGCTCCGCAATTCCCGACACCGTGCCGAGCCCAGTCCCGCTAGCGCCTGAACAGCGTGCTGGATGTAAAGCTACCGAAGTAGTGCCTTCCGACTTGTCGGACGGGGACGTCTCTCCACCCGCACGGGGGGGGGGGGGGGGGGAGACAGCCGCCTGAGCCGCATGGAGTGGCTCCTGGAGCAGGTGCTCCAGCGAGACGCGCTGCGTGGGGGGCGCTCTCGCAGGGGGAGTTCAGGCACTCCACAGTGTCTTGTGCACTGTCCATTGCTTCCTCCTTACCCGAGGGTAGCTTTGGTGACCAGGACTGGGCTGGTCAAGAAGAGGGGACGCTGGCTGAAGATGTCGGGAGTATGCAAGTGGTGCAGGAACAGGAAGAGCTGCTGGGTGTGGTGGCCCGCTACGTGGCAGCCCCACGTGCAGGAAGGCCGTTAAAGGCCAAACTAGCGGCCAGCATTAACCACCTCTCCAACAGGCCCCTACAGGAGCAGGTGGTCAATGAGGCCTTAGAAACGTATACAGCTCCAGAGAACTGTGAGTCCCTTAAAGTGCCGGCTGTAAACAGCCAAAACTGGGGGCACGTTGGGGCTAATATTCGGAACCAGGAGCTAAAACTGCAGCGGATCCTCAGGCTCCTGACGTCAGCCATCACATCGTTTGCTCGTTCCGTGGACAATACGGAGATGACCACAACCTTCGTAAACAAATCATAAGACCTGCCATAAAATCCTAAATTGCGGGGTTTTGCAAAACCCCAGCCACTGAGCCAGACCCACTGCTCTTTGGCAAAAACCTCACAAAGCATATGAAGGATATGGAAGAGGCCTCAAAAACTTTCGGTCTCATGAGGGCAGGCCCCGGGACGAGCAAACCAAAAACAATAATTCCCAAGCAACAGCACCCCATCGCGTCCACCAGTCGACGTCTACCATATGGGACTGGTGAAAGCTCGGGGTCCGCATTCTATCACCGGAAGTCTTCTTTAGACCAGGGCCCAGAGCGGACCCCATGGAAAATGCGCCACCCCCCAACATCACCGCCACGTCAGACAACGCGCAAGACTCGTTGGACCGGGAGTAAACAGAAGAAATACCCATAACCATGGAGGTAGGTGGGTCTGGTTCCTACCAGCGTATAGAAAGTAGGGGTTTAATACAAACAGGGGGGAGATTACACCTGTTTAAAGAAGCACGGGAGTCTATCACGAGTGATCAGTATATACTCAATGGCATTAGTGGATACAAAATACAATTCATACTAGAAAAATGGCCACCAGTTCAACATTCACCCCAGAGGGTATTTTCCCTCTCAGTTAAAGAAAAACGAGAGGGACAAGCTGAACTGGTGAGACTAATTACAAAGGGTATCATTGAAAAACCAAAACATGAACCCTTGGAATTCGTATCAAATATATTCACTAAACCCAAAAAAGATGGTGGATGTCGCATCATCATTGACTTAACTTCACTAAATATGTTTGTTAAGTATATACATTTCAAAATGGAAACGTTTGTTACTGCCAAACAACTAATTTCCAAAGGATACTTCATGGCTAGCATTGATCTTAAAGATGCTTACTATTCAGTACCCATTCACAAGGATCATCGCAGATACCTGAAATTTACCTGGATGGGGCAGCAATGGCAGTTTAAAGCATTACCCAATGGCTTAACATCAGCCCCAAGATTATTCACCAAGATACTAAAACCAGCTCTGGCAATATTAAGAAGACAAAAACATATTGTCATGGCATATCTTGATGATATCTTAATAGTAGGCAAGACCATGGAATTGACTATGTCAGCTGTATCAGCTACCAAACAGTTGTTCGAAACCCTGGGATTGTCTTACATCCAGATAAATCTAAGTTGAAGCCATCCACAATCATGGACTACTTGGGCTTCACAATTAATTCAGTCTACGTGACTGTAACATTGCCAAGAGACAAAACAGTTGAGTTGGCACAATCATGCAACAATTTAATGGTCAACGAACGACCAACTATTCGACAAGTAGCAGAGTAATTGGGAAAATGGTAGCAGCATTTCCGGCTACACAATTCGGACCTTTGCACTATCAAAACTTACAAAGAGCAAAGGTACAGGCACTAAACCGACATGCAGGTCATTATGATCGTGTCATGAAGTTACCCACTGAAGCAATATCAGAACTACAGTGGTGGACAAAAAACGTTTGGCATAGTTTCAGCCCTATTATCATCACTGACCCTACGTTAGTTATCCAAACAGATGCCAGTGCTCAAGGCTGGGGAGCAACTAACTCCATATCCAGCACAGGTGGTAGATGGACTAACCCAGAGTCATCATTACTACTTACACTGGGCATTAATTATCTAGAGATGTTGGGTGCCTTTTATGGTTTAAAAGCATATGCATCAAATATGCATCACTTGCATGTACGGTTACAAATAGATAATACTACAGTGGTGGCCTACATTAACCATATGGGCGGCATAAAATCATTATCATGCGACAAGTTGGTCAACACAATTTGGCAATGGTGTGTCAAAAGACATATTTGGCTATCAGCAACTTACCTGCCAGGTAAGCTAAATACAGTGGCAGACACCAGGTCACGTAAATTTAATGACAACATCGAATGGATGTTAAACCCCAAAATATTTGCAAAAGTTATCAAGCAATATGGCACGCCAGATATCGATTTATTTGCATCAAGGCTAAATCACCAGGTACCTATTTATGTCGCTTGGGAACCAGACCCTGAGGCAGCAGCGGTAGATGCGTTCGCGCTGGATTGGGGAAATTCTTCTTCTATGCATTTCCTCCCTTCTGCCTCATCAGTCGGGTACTACGCACAATACAAATGGACTCTGCTTCAGGTATTTTGATAGTACCCGACTGGCCGAAGCAGCCATGGTTCCCAATACTCCATGACATGGTTGTTGAAACTCCAATGGTATTCCCCAGTGACCCAGAGTTATTAACACACAGTGTCGGGCATAAGCCACCCGTGCCATGAAAAAATCAAACTCCTGGGTTGCAGATTCTGCACAAACCACTTCTGGGACTGGGATTATTAGAACAAACCGTCGACACCATGTCAGCATCCCTCCGAACATCCACTAAAAAACAGTTTTGTGCAGCATCAAAAAATGGGAGAAGTACTGCTTGGATACAGGGACCACCTACTCAACCGCTACAGTTACCAACGTACTGGAATTCCTGGCGAACCTTCACCACGATGAAGGACTCAGCTACAGAGCCATCAACACAGCTAGAAGTGTCCTGGCTGTCTATTTAAAACAAGCTCCAGGACAACAGGCCATGGGGTCCCACCCGCTGGTGGTCAAACTAATGAAGGGTATTTACAACTCTAACCCCCTAGACCAAGGTACACCCATATATGGGATGTCAGTGTGGTCCTGACATACCTCAGGGGATGGCCACCAGCCAGATCCCTCAACCTGGAACAATCTATGCTCAAAACACTCATGCTGATGGCACTTGTATCTGCACAGAGGGTCCAGTCACTACACCTATTGCGACTGGACAGCATGCTCTCAGCTCCAGACCAGATCTCTGTCATTATCCAGGGAATGATCAAACAGAGCAGACCAGGAACACCTAATCCAGTCGTGGAATTCCGGGCTTACCCGCCAGAACCACGGTTATGTGCCATGACCCACCTACTGTCCTACATAGACACAACCAAAAATATTCAAGGGAGAGGAAAAGCCTTGTGGGTCAGTCATAAAAAACCTTATGGTCGGGTGACGAACCAAACCATTTCGAGATGGCTCAAGCAGGTACTAAAAGCTGCTGGGATAAACACTAACATGTACAAATCTCACTCCACCAGGGCAGCATCCACGTCGACGGCCAAAAGAATGGACGTGCCTATAGACCACATCCTGGCTACAGCAGGATGGTCGGGGGAAAGACCGTTCAGAATGTTTTATAATAAGCCGTTGGCAAAGCCTGCTTTATTGGCAGAAATTTTTTTACAGACTGCAAATATTTAATTTAAGCCCAGGGGAGCAATTTAATTTCTTTGTTGTTATTGTTTAAAAAATACCATTGTGTTTTTCTACAAACAGATTCATTGGTTGATTACGATAACACACTTCCTCCCTCGGCAGTGAGTGAAGTAATAACTGTTACACGGTTTGAAATCACAGAGCTTTAAAATCTTCACGTAGTCACTCACGTGACTCCGAAGTAAAATAGTTAAATGAAACGAGAACTTACCAGTTTGAAGTTTGATCTGTATTTTATGAGGAGTTACGATGAGGGATTACGTGCCCTCCGCTCCCACCCTCAATAATATGGGTCAAACTGATAACTGATGTCTCCTTTTCTTTACTATGTTTATTTCAATAACTGTGTCTATCTGTGATTCCACACCGCTGCTTTGAAGTATGCCGCGCATGCGTGCTGAGTGGGCTCTTCACGTAATCCCTCATCGTAACTCCTCATAAAATACAGATCAAACTTCAAACTGGTAAGTTCTCGTTTAATCTTACTATTATTATGGGGAACAAGGAAATGGCAGAAGAGTTGAACAGGTACTTCGGATCTGTCTTCATTAAGGAAGACACAAACAATCTCCCAGAAGTAGGGGAGGACAGAGGATCTAAGGGGGTAGAGGAACTGAAATAAATTTTCATTAGGCAAGAAATAGTATTGGGTAGGCTAATGGGACTGAAGGATGATAAATTCCCTGGGCCTGATGGTCTGCATCCCAGGGTCCTCAGGGAGGTGGCTCTAGAAATAGTGGACGCATTGGTGATCATTTTACAATGTTCAATAAATTCAGGATCAGTTCGTGTGGATTGGAGGATAGCTAATGTTATCCAATTTTTCAAGAAAGGAGCGAGAGAGAAAACGGGGAATTACAGACCAGTTAGCCTGACTTCGGTGGTGTGAAAGATGCTGGACTCAATTATTAAAGAGATAATAATGGGGCATTTGGATAGCAGTAAAAGGATTAGTCCAAGTCAGCATGGATTTATGAAAGGAAAATCATGCTTGACTAATCTTCTGGAATTTTTTGAGGATGTGACAAGTATAATGGATGAAGGGGAGCCAATGGATTTAGTGTATCTAGACTTTCAGAAAGCCTTTGATAAGGTCCCGTACGGGAGACTGGTGACTAAAATTAGAGCACATGATATTGGGGGTAGGGTGTTGACGGGGATAGAAAATTGGTTGGCAGACCGGAAGCAAAGAGTAGGAGTGAACGGGTGCTTTTCAGAATGGCAGGCAGTGGCGAGTGGAGTGCTGCAAGGCTCGGTGTTGGGGCCGCAACTGTTTACCATATATAATAATGATTTGGAAGAAGGAATTAGGAGCAACACTAGCAATTTTGCGGATGACACAAAGCTGGGTGGCAGTGTGAACTGTGAAGAGGATGTTAGGAGGTTGCAGGGTGACCTGGACAGGTTGAGTGAGTGGGCAGGTGCGTGGCAGATGCAGTATAATATAGATAAATGTGAGGTTATCCACTTTGGTGGCAAAAACAAGGGGGCAGATTAGTATCTCAATGGGGTTAGTTTAGGTAAGGGGGAGGTACAGCGAGACCTGGGTGTCCTTGTACATCGGTCATTGAAAGTTGGCGTGCAGGTACAGCAGGCAGTGAAGAAAGCTAACGGAATGTTGGCCTTCATAACAAGAGGATTCCAGTATAGGAGTAGAGAGGTTCTTCTGCAGTTGTATAGGGCTCTGGTAAGATCACGTCTGGAGTATTGTGTACAGTTTTGGTCTCCTAATTTGAGGAAGGACATCCTTGTGATTGAGGCAGTGCAGCATAGGTTCACGAGATTGATCCCTGGGATGGCGGGACTGTCATATGAGGAAAGATTGAAAAGACTAGGCTTGTATTCACTGCAGTTTAGAAGGATGAGGGGATATCTTGTAGAAACATATAAAATTATAAAAGGACTGGGCAAGCTAGATGCAGAAAAAATAGAAACATAGAAACATAGAAAATAGGTGCAGCAGTAGGCCATTCGGCCCTTCGAGCCTGCATCGCCATTCAATATGAACATGGCTGATCATCCAACTCAGTATCCTGTACCTGCCTTCTCTCCATACCCCCTGATCCCTTTAGCCACAAGGGCCACATCTAACTCCCTCTTAAATATAGCCAATGAACTGGCCTCAACTACCTTCTGTGGCAAATAATTCCAGAGATTCACCACTCTCTGTGTGAAAAATGTTTTCCTCATCTCGGTCCTAAAAGATTTCCATCTTATCCTTAAACTGTGACCCCTTGTTCTGGCGTGTTTCCAATGTTGGGCGAGTCCAGAACCTGGGGTCACAGTCTTAGAATAAAGGGGAGGCCATTTAAGACTGAGGTGAGAAAAAAGCTTTCTCACCCAGAGAGTTGTGAACTTGTGGAATTCCCTGCCACAGAGGGCAGTGGAGGCCAAATCACTGAATGGATTTAAGAGAGAGTTAGATAGAGTTCTAGGGGCTAGTGGAATCAACGGATATGGGGAGAAGGCAGGCATGGGTTATTGATTGGGGACGATCAGCCATGATCACAATGAATGGCGGTGCTGGCTCGAAGGGCCGATTGGCCTCCTCCTGCACCTATTGTCTATGTTTTCTTTATGAATTTCTTTATCAGACGATGGTGAACCTGTGGAATTCTTTGCCACAGATGGCTGAGGCGGCCAAGTCAATGGATATTTTTAAGGCGGAGATTGACAGATTCTTGATTAATACGGGTGTCAAGGGTTGTAGGGTGAAGGCAGGAAAATGGGGTTGAGAAGGAGACATAGATCAGCCATAATTGAATGGCGGAGTAAATTGATGTGCTAAATGGCCTATTTCTGCTCCCAGAACTTATGAACATAAATTTCAAGAAATGACTAAAAGATAAATAAGGAATGAAAAATGAGAAAATGTAATGTAAATGTAAAAAAATAACATGAGCTTCCATAGATATAAAAAAAAAAAGAATTAACAAGATGAACATTGGTTCCAATTGAATGCGGGTGTGGGAAATTACTGAAGGAAAACAAAGGAATTGTAAATGAATCATGTACTTTGCATCAGTCTTCACCAGGGAGAATACAAGTAACATCCCAGAAGAAGCTGTAAATCAAGAATTGGAAGAAAAATGGAACACAGCACAATTTTAGTCACCAGGGTAGTGGAATTGAGCAAATTGTTAGAAATGAGTCTGTCAAATCGTAGGGTCATAAAAGAAAGGCATTAAAAGATGTAATTGGCGATGCGCTGGTTTTAATTTTCCAAAGGCCTTCAGATTAAATGAAAAATCAGTAAATGTAACTGAAATGGGGAGATTGAGACAGCAAGAAACTGCAGGATATCTTACCTAACATTTGTCATTGCGAAGGTGTTGGAAAGTATTAATAATAATGTTATGTCTGGACAAAGAAAAATTCAACAAACAAAAATTCAGCATTGCTTTATGAGAGAAAAATAATGTTTAATGGAACACATGAAGTAACATGTGTTGTGGATAAAGGAGAACAAGTGGGCACACAGTACCTAAGTTTCTAGATGCATTAGATAAGGTGGCACATCAAGGATTAGATATAGATATAATTTAATTGCCACACAACCAAGGTCGGTGGTATTTGGGTTGCCAGCAGCGGTACAATAATAAAGAACACAACCACAATAAAATTTTTACACAAACATCCACCACAGCATTCATCACTGTGGTGGAAGGCACAGAGCTTGGCCAGTCCTCCTCCATTTTCCCCCGTGGTCGGGACCTCCACCCTCCACAGCCGTTGCTGCGGGCGTCCAGATGGTAAGGGACAAAGTCAAAGTCAAGGTGAGTCCAGGATCGGCTCTTCCCAACCAGAGACCGCGGCTTCAGGCTGGTGAAGGCCGCAGGCCGGCGGTCAAAGTTTTAAAGTACCTGCCGTGCCGCAGCCGGAAGCACCGCAGTCTGCAGGGCCGGCGGTCGAAGCTCCCCTCCAGGGGAGATGGTAAGTCCATGCCGCACCCGCGGTAGAAGACGGCCGCGGGCCGGCGGTGGAAGCTTCTTCTTCCCCCCGGGTCCCCAACGTGAGATCCCGGGCTGTAGACGCCGCACCAGCTGGAGCTCTGCAGACCGCGGCTTCAGGCTGCCGGCTGCCGCGGGCCAGCGTAACGGAGCGCTCCCCTCCAGCGAGGTCTCACCCGCTCCGCGCCGAGAGTCCACGCTGCGCCCGCCGCTGAAGCTCCGGGCGCGTCTCCGGGAAAGTCCGCGCCGATCCTTGCTGTTAGGCCACGGGGGAGGCGACCTGAAAAAATCGCCTCTCCATGGAAGAGGCGGCCGAAACGGTTTCCCCCTTACCACCCCACACCACCCCCCACACATAACACACAAAGAAACATTAAAAACAGACTTTTAAACATACTAAAAAAATAAAAAAAGTTGGAAAAAAAACGGACACGCTGCCGACAGGCTGCTGCCAGTGCAGCGCCCCCTAGATTATTGTGGAAAACAAAAACTGATGGTGTAGGATGTAAGATAAATATAAGATTCTGGCTAAACAGGATACAGAGAGGAGGCATACAGTAAATGGGCCTTTAATAATAGGTAAATCATCCTCGATAACAATAAGCAGGGGAGCACCTCAAGACTGCGTGTTCAGCCCCCTGCTGTACTCACTCTATACTCATGACTGTGTAGCTGGACATAGTGCAAAATCCATCATCAAGTTTGCCGACGACACCACTGTTGTGGGACGAATCACTGATGGTGACGAGTCAGAGTATAGAAGTGAGATCGACCGATTGACCAAATGGTGCCAGCACAATAACCTGGCTCTCAACACCAGCAAAACCAAGGCACTGACTGTGGACTTTGGAAGGGGTAGGATAGGGACTCACAATCCCGTTTATATCCCCGATGGTGGAAAGGGTCAAGAACTTCAAATTCCTGGGCGTGCATATTTCCGAACATCTTTCCTGGTCCCAGCACACTGATGCAATTATAAAGAAAATATATCAGCGTCTCGACTTCCTGAGAAGATTATGGAGAGTTGGTATGTCAAAGAGGACTCTCTCGAACTTCTACAGGTGCACAGTGGAGAGCATACTGACTGGTTGCATCGTGGCTTGGTTCGGCTCGGCAACTTGAGCGTCCAGGAGCGGAAAAGAATGTAGTAAGTTGTGACCACTGCCCAGTCCATCATCGGCTCTGACTTCCCCAGTATCGAAGGGATCTATTGCAGTCGCTACCTCAAAAAGGCTGTCAACATCATCAAGGACTCTCACCATCCTGGACACACACTCATCTCTCCTCTGCCATCAGGTAGAAGGTACTGGAGCCTGAAATCTGGTACATCCAGGAACAGCTTCTTCCCCACAGCCATCAGGCTATTAAACTCGCCATCAAACAAATTCGGAACCATAACAGCCTGTTGCACTTTATCTGTTTATTTATGTGTAAATATATATGGTCTATGCTATATAGACACACTGAACTGTTCTGTATTTATGCTTACAATACTCTGTTGTGCTGCAGCAAGCAAGAATTTCATTGTCATATCTGGGACACATGACAATAAACTCTCTTGACTTGACTTGACTTGATCAGTACTGGGGGCTCAAATTCTTTCAATTTATTTAATTTATTTAGACGAAGGAATTGAAAGCATGGGTGCTCTATTTGCTGATGACACAGAGATAATTGGGAAAATAAAAACAGTGACACGAGACTGCAAATGCTGAAATATTAAGCAAAAATACAAAGTGCTGGAGGAACTGGAAAGTTCAGGCAGCAACTGTATAGGAAAATGAACAGATGACATTTCTGGTCAAGATCTATTTTCAGACTGATGAGGTGGAGGAAGAAAACCAGAAAAGAGAGGCAGGGGTGGAGTAAAGCCTGGCAAATGATAGGTGGATAATTCAAAACAAAAAGGGACATTGTAACTTCAACAGGATTTTTGTCTGAAGATTGACGTTATTTTGAAAATGGTTTCGCTTTGCAGAGTACCATTAAATGGAGAGGGGAGTTTTGATTTGTTGCTGAGGAACTCTAACTGGGTGCATGTTGGCTTTTCTGGAAAATAACTCGGTCACTCTGAAAATGAAATTAGAACTCGGGCTACTGGCAAATTACAAGAGGCATTGGTAGTCAAATAAATACAACAAACTCTACAATACTGGAGCTTATTCTGCATTGACTTAAGTAAAGCTTTCATGTTAACATGATGGAATCACCATCGTTAACTTTTTCCAGGTGCAGGAGCTTGGTCAAAGAAAAAAGAGCCCGAAAATATTTTTTCTTTCTATTTCTTTCACTCTCACTCGAATGGCTGCATTTCCACAGGGGAGCGGAAACCTGAACTATTTTAGCGAGCTCACCAAATGTGTGAACCTAGGCAGCGAGTGCTGACAAGAATCTACATGGGAGAGATTGTAACCGTGACTGATAATGTCCCCATTGATTCCTCATGTGGAGTTTCCAGGTCAAGCGCAATGGTTAACAGCCAGAAAGCTGGAAGTGAATTGTTTTCCTCATTAAAAATTATTCATGGGTTTTCCATGGAATGAAGGGATAAAACATCTGGAAATTCTAGTGCTCAAATAATCTAAAAGTAAACCAGTAATTCCATTTTTCTTGCATTAGTTACAACCACGTTTTATTTGATGAAATGTCGATTTGCCTCAGCTCTGTTAGTACTTCTTCACCTGTGCTTTGTGCCCTTAAGTTGTTTGCGTAGAACACTCTGTTGTGATTTACCTAGCGCAAAACATTCCCTTCACAAATGCTGCCTGTTCTGCTGAGTTCCCCAGCACTTTGTGTTTTCATCAAGATTCTAGCATCTGCATTTCTCATGTCTCTGTGATGTTCCTAGAAATACAGTGCTCGCTGGCCTGTATGAACCCACATGGCCTTTTTTTTTTCATTGTAGGTCTGATGAAATAGATGTAAGGGGAACAGATATCCCAGATTTCACAAAATGATACAAAGAGTGCATTCTTGAACCAACACTGCATTATTTGTCTCATCTCATTTCTCACACAGAAAATGTAAGAGTTTCTCCCTTGGTATAGAATTCATATTATCAAGGACAGTTTCTTAGTAGTTTAATATGACAAATTTACTGCCGTGGTCCTGGCAATAGTTAGTGAGTGATAAAAGTCAGTAATGTTGTTGCACCAGGGGAAAGATGATATTAAATATATTAAATGAGTGAATATACCCAAGACATCATAGAGAGCTTTCCATTAATCACCTCTTGAAATGCAAGATTAGATAATCAATTTTGCTCATAGAAAAGATCCCACAAACCAAACTGAGATCATTATTGCAGTGATGATGATTTTCTTTTATTTATTCGTTCATGGAATCATATCATTAGCAATGACAGCATTTATTGTTCTACCCTCAAGTGCTTGTGATCTGAGGCAGCTGCATTGGTGGGTCTTTTGCAAGACACTGGTTTATTGTAATATGATTCTGATCCAATTCATATATTCAGGAAAACTGTTTTAATAAGAAATTAGTAATTGTCATACATTATGCAAACAGGCCCTTTGGCCCAACCTACCCATGTCGATAAAGATGGCCCACCTACATTAGTTCCACATGCCCACGTTTGGCCCTTATCCCTCTCAATCTTTCCTATCATGTACCTGACCAAATGTCTTTTAAATGATGTTATAATTCCTGCCTCAACTACCTCTTCTGGTAGCTCATTCCATCTACCTACCACTCACTGTGTAAAAAAGTTGCCCCTCAGGTTTCTATTAAATCTTTCTCCTCTTACGTTAAACCTATGTCCTCTGGTTCTTGGTTCCCCTAGCGGGAGTAAAGACCCTGTGCATTCACCCTATCTGTTCCCCTCATGTAACTTAATTAGAAATGTACCTTTTCAAGATGTCTTGGTACCAGTCTCAGAAGGGTAAAAGGCCTTTAATAAAAAAGTTTGCCCGATTAAAGTAAATATGGCACCTATATTACATGTTACAGAAGACCCCTGGACACAGCAAATGTAAGAGTTTTCAATTGCCCTTTGATACCACTCATGACCACAGTTCAGAAGGGAAAGCAGCTCAATTAAGCCAAGAAACACAAAGTTCTGAAGCAAAAAAGTATTCCTTTTCAGCAAATGTATGAGTATCTACTCAGTTTACAGCTCTTGGCACTATCCCAATCCAAAGGAGAAGTCCTCTCCATCAGTAGAAAATCTCCTTATTCTACACACGTGATTAATTTTCCTGTCATGTGAGAAGTATTTCCTATTACATGACAGATCATTATAGAAAACAGCTGTCGTTTTTAAACAATCTTAGCCGCACATATCACAAGTGTTCATAAACTGAGAAGAATGTAGATCACTATTTTAAGATTACAAGGTTCTTCAGCATGACACTACAGGTCTGGAATCACATATATGCCAGACAGAATAGAATGGCAAACAGAAAATACTGGAGGAACTCTGCAGGTCAGGCAGCATCCCTGGAGAATTTGGATAGGTGTGTCTCTAAAACAATGATCTAAAAATCTGGCTATTAGTCCAATTATTGCTCGATGTCCCACCATGCCCAAGACAATTACAGAACATTGCATTTCATCAAAGAATGCTTAAGCATATTTTAATATCAACCTGGGCAGGCAGCTGCGATCTTAATCTAGTGAGTCATCAATCAGGTAGGAGCAACAACAGTTTAGCACGGCTTCAGCGATATCTGAGAAGTCAATCTAGAATGCATGTACAGGTTCTTTAGAAGGGCACTTGAACCCTTAAACTATAACACAGAAATCTTGATGCCTGCAACACAACTGAGCTATTATTTATTGAGCTGTTTTCCTGCGTGTACAAGTTTTACTTTCTAAAATACTAAAGACTTTCATGCTGGAAAATAAAGGTTTAAGAGGACAAGCTATGGAGATCAGTTGACATGAGGCCCAAGCAACATCTGCTGTAATGCAAACTACTGCAGGTTTTGGCAACTTTGTATCAGTTTATTATTGCCATGTGTACTGAGATCCAGTGAAAAAGTTTGTTTTGCGTGCTGTCCAGGCAGATCATACCATGTGAGGACAAAAGGGAAAGGAAAGGGAGTGCAGAATATAGTGTTACAGCGACAGAGAAAGTGCAGATTAAAAAAGCGTGCAGCAGCAACCATGAGGTAGATTGCAAGATTAGGAATACATCCTTAGCTTATGAGAGATCTGTTCAAGAGTGTGAAAACATCAGGGAAGAAACTGTTCCCGAATCCGATGCCACATGCTTTCAACTTTTTTATCCTCTGCCCATCATTAGGGGTGAGAAGAAAGAATGACTGGGGGTGAGTAGCCCATGTTTGAATAGTTTGCAAGGCAGAATGAACTGTAGATGAAGTATCTACGGAGATGTAGATCATAGACTTCCTGACCCATAGACCAAGGCTAGGAGACAAAATATCCTCCACAATAATAAAGCTTTTGGTGTGCTAGCCTTTATAAATCAGAGCATTGAGTATAGCAGTTGGGATGAAATGTTAAAATTGTACCAGGCATTGGTGAGACCAATTCTGGAGGATGGTGTACAATTTTGCTCGCCCAATTATAGGAAGGATGTCAACAAAATAGAGAGAGTACAGAGGAGATTTACTAGAATGTTGCCTGGGTTTCAGCAACTAAGTTACAGAGAAAGGTTGAACAAGTTAGGCCTTTATTCTTTGGAGCGCAGAAGGTTAAGGGGGGACTTGATAGAGGTCTTTAAAATGATGAGAGGGATAGACAGAGTTGACGTGGATAAGCTTTTCCCAATGAGAGTAGGGAAGATTCAAACAAGAGGACATGACTTCAGAATTAAGGGACAGAAGTTTAGGGGTAAAATGAGGGGGAACTTTTTTACTCAGAGAGTGGTAGCTGTGTGGAATGAGCTTCCAGTGGAAGTGGTGGAGGCAGGTTTGATTTTATCATTTAAAAATAAATTGGATAGGTATATGGATGTGAAAGGAATGGAGGGTTATGGTCTGAGTGCAGGTAGATGGGTCTAGGGGAAAATAAGTGTTCGGCACGGACTTGTAGGGCCGAGATGGCCTGCTTCCGTGCTGTAATTGTTATATGGTTATATGTTATTATATGGTTAATAATGCTCAACACTGGTGCCACAAAAGGCTGTGTCCTCACCCCATTACGCACATGACTGTGCCAAAGTCCATTTACAAATTTGCAAACAAATCAACCGTAGTGGGCCAGATCTTGAACAATGAGAAGACAAAATACAAGAGGGAGATAGAAAGCTTATTAACATGGTGTCAAGACAACAACCTCTCCCTCAAGAAGGGCCTCGACCCAAAATGTCACCCATTCCTTCTCTCCAGAGATGCTGCATCACCCTCTGAGTTACTCCAGCATTTTGTGTCAACCTCCCCCTCAATGTCTGATAAATGATGGAACTAGTAATTGGCTCCAGGAATGAAATAGAGTGTACATCCCTGTCTGTATCAATGATGCTGTTGTGGAATTGCTTCAAATTCCTAAATGTAAATATCACCAACAATTTGACTTGGTTCAACCATATAGACAACCCGACCAAGAAAGTACACCAATGCCCCTACTTCCTCAGATGACAAAGGAAATTTGGCAGGTTATCAATCAGTTTTACTTTCTACCTTCTTTGGATTTTTTACTTATTTCCTTTCCCTTCTTAAGGCCCTCTTTTCTTTGGGGCCTGTTTTCTTTTCTTTTTTCTTTCCTTCTTTTTTCATATTCTCAAGCACGCAGCTTACTTAAACATCATCATTCATTTAACGCCAACTACTGCGGACTACACTTCACTACTATCCTCATTCTTCTCTTCTCTCTCTTTTCTCTTTTTCTATTACAGCTTAAAGTTTAAAACAAAAGAGAGAAGTTGTACACAAAATGTATTATGTTGCATATCATGATTAAGATGTATGTACAATGCTTTTAATAAAAAAATAAATGATATAAAAAATAATAAAAAAATAAAAATCAATAAGTATTACAAATTCTACATACAGTATGCACCACAGAAAGCATCCAATCGGGATGCATCACAGCTTGGTTTGGGAACAGCTTTGCCAAAGACTGCGACAAATTGCAGAGAGTTGTCGACATAGTGTCATCTGTGTCTCACGGAGACGCGGCTGAAAGAGGATCAGAGCTGGGAGCTGAATATCTAAACATGCGCATCCTATCGAATAGACTGGCAGGTAAGGCAGATGGAGTTGATTGGCTTTGCTGGTAAGGAATGAAATTCAATCCTTAGCAAAGGATGACATAGGATCAGAGGATGTAGAATCCTGTGCAGGAAAGAACTGCAAATGCTGGTTTACACCAAAGATTGACACAAAAC